>NW_023614766.1:0-34731 GCF_013339695.2 Rhipicephalus sanguineus
GCGCCCGATTGGTTGCCCACATACTGCGAAGCCTGCGATATGCGTACATGAAACACACTAAGGACAATCTAATCAGGTTCTCAGCTCTTGTCTGAGTAGCATGTTCGAAATGATCAATAGAAGTTTCAACGCGACGCATTCCATTTTCTGCGGATTCGTACAGCTCTTACTGGCATTCATAAACACAGTGCCTATATGGACCTTGCTGAATAGCTTGGCTATTTGCAGCGAAAACTGCCGGTAATAAAATGCAGACGTTTCCCATTGCGTTCCCCTGGAAATGAAGTTCGACATCTCATATAAAAGCTACACACTTACTCAGTAGTACTCCGCGCCACGAAAACAGCGCCATATTTCTGTACGAAACTTGAGCGATTCTAAAATAGAGTTTCGCAATTCGCCGCTGGATATACTGCATTTGAAGCAGGCCGACTTGTTGGGTGCCGTATTTCTTGTTAAAGTATGGCTAAGTCCACGCACAAACCTTGAAAGGAAAGCCACTGCAGCCTCGTCAAAGCATCAGTTGAGCGCAATCTGTTTCTTCACTGAAAGCACGCAGGCATTTTACTTCGCTGAAATAAAGATGACGATTGGAATAGTAAACAGCGGTGTTTTGCTACAGAGTGCCGCAACGCATTGACTCCGTTGGGCACGCTTTTCCGAATTCGAACTGCAATCGTAAACAGAAACTCTTTTCCTTTTCGCTTAAAAAGCTCTGAATTCTTCACACTATAACGTCTTTGCCTAAGGGCCCGTGGTTATACCGCAAATGTAATGAATAATGTATTCGCTTTTCAGATGAGTGAAACAAGCCGAGAGCTATCGGACCTCTTTCAATATATTCATTCTGCACAGTGTCTTGTACCAAGATCGAAAAACCTTGATTTGATTGACTTAAATCAAAAGCGGTGCTTTAAGCTGGGGGGTACTAGCTGCCGCAAAGGTGGCACGGGGCGCGCTCAATGTGCACGGATTCGCCACTGAGGAGGGTCAGTCTGGCCCCGTATACCGTGAGCAAAGTCGAGGTATTTTTAACACGGGTGTGTTATGCCGAGGTCTACCAAGAATTGAGGGACGTTTTTCGGTCAAAGAAATGACGTGGACAAAATGAAACGAACCCACGGCAAAGAAAGAAAAGGTTGGTCGATGGTTATCGAACCCACGACCTCTCGACCGCGATAGCATTGATTTGCAGGGAACGCTATCCATTGCGCCACGGTCACACTCTGTGGAGGCACTACAAACGCGCCTTTTATATCTCACACTTTCCTCTCGTTGTGCTCTTGGTCGGCGAGGTGACGTCGCCCTCTTGGAGTGGTACAGTGAAGTAATGCATCAGGAACGTGGCCTACGCGTTTAGCTCCTGCAGCGCCTCGTTGTTACGCGTCCGTCCCATTCGGCGCGTTTCCAAAAGGAGAAGTTCAATTTTGACAACGCCTTATCACACCGCAAGGTAAAGACCTTAGCCCAAGCATCGCGTAAGCCTCGCTCATAGCATCCATTCATAACAAAAATAGCTCTGAGACGCGCGCCTTACGCTCGGCCCGAAAAGAATCGCGGCCGGGCTACGGGGGAGACACAACGCGCGTTTCGTTTCCCTCTAGTCCGTCCGTGGTGTTGGATCACTCTTTAACATGCCACGGGATGGCGACATTAACGAAAATTCTGCGTCCGATCAGCGACGCTCTTACTGGCTGTCACACCGCTTTCTCTGATAAAGCTCTCACCTTTAAATACTACAGCTACCTCAGGGGTTTGTTTGATCATTGATGATGGATGTTAGTCGTCGGGATGAACATGTACCAACAAGCGTCAATATAGGTGCATCCACGTTAAACGATGCTATAGATGCCAAACATCAATAGAGATTGTGCAAGCTCTCTTATGTCAACGTACATTATACATTCGACTACTTCTCTAAGGACACGTTTTACTTTCGGGTTATGCTGTTTCCTATGACAGAGGGATCACTAATGTCTTTTTTGATGCCGCTGTCTCCATGTCCTCTCTGAGGGCTGCAGCTGGCCACTTGCTCCGTAACCACAGCCCTGAGCCCACAAAACAATCGCTTTGATATCGCCTGGGTATCAATCTCAGTGGATGCCTAGTTGGCCTGATAATCATTATTCTAAGCCTCTTTATGACGACTGAAGGACGAAGGCCTCTCCCAGTGATCTCCAGTTCATTCTATCATGTTACGGGACAAATAATTCCAAGCGTCAAACTTAGTCACCCTTCCAGAGGCATAAAATCAAAATGTTTATTGGTATCTCTTATCGAGCTTCAACGGCTTCGATAATACTTCCGTTTTATGTATATTAGATAAAGAGTCAGGACTGTTATATATTCACGTGTTTTCGTTAAAATTATGCAGTAATTGGTGCAGCTATATGCTTAAGAACGTCTGCTGAATTTTCTTTATTGTGTCCTTTCAAGTGAACGTACCGAGGGAATGCTCCGCACCTGAAGCCGTAGTCCGGCTTGTGCAGGAATAATAAAAGATACACGCAGTGCTTTTCACTACGAAAGTGCTCGAAAGAGCAAAAAGAATCTGGTGGTAAGCTGTTCGTACAGACTAAGATACTGGCAGATCCGACGCATGTGGAAATGGATTGCGATTTCATGCGAACTCAGTGACTAGCTCCCTATGCCGCATGTTTCTTTTTTTGTTTTTGTTCTTTTTAATTTGCCAAGCGTTATGAAGTAGGTCGACGTATTTTTGTAAGTTAAGTAGTAGTGGGCATATCGAGGGCAAACCAGGCATGCCTGCTAAACTGGCGCCTAAATGGCAGCATATACAACTACATAACGTCGGTACTCACGTTGGAGCCCACATGCAAACTTTATTGGAACGAAGAGCACGCTACGGTGCGATGATGCGCATAAGTAGCGGTCGATGGCGTAATCCTCCGGTGATGGGCAGCGCGTGGCTACAGCTTGCTGAGTTATAACAGTACACATGTGATGCTTATTACATTGTCATAAAAGCGGATAGCCAACACATGGAGCAGTGGCGTAGCCGAAATTCCACCTCCCCCGGCTACGCCAGAAACTCTAAGCAGAACTGACGATGCCTCGACATGACGCCTTTATGGGGACTTTTTCCGGAGCACTTTCAAACACTGTTGCTTTGACGGGTGTTGCCGACGGCCGAAGGCCCGCCGGAACCCCACCCAACCACAACGAGCGCGCCCACCTCATCGCGAGGCAGCATTACCCGCCATGACCCAGTCACCTAGGGAACAGCCTCCGCCGTTGTTGTGAGGAGCCCCGGAGGAGGAACAACGGTGGAGCGCCGAGTTCGGCGCCGTCACTATTGCCACCACCACCTCCTCCGCTGTTGCGGCAACCCATGTCGCGGCGGAAGGTGCTGGGGACCAGGGGAACAACGACCACTATGCCAAATAGTTGCCGTCCACGTACCGAGAGTTGTTTGGTCGCTATTGGAAGCACCGGAAAAAATATCCGCAGCCCCACGCGCGGCTGCACAGGTCGCAAGTGGCCGACCTGATGCGGCTGCAGACGGGCACTTTCATCAATCCCTACTTCCTGCACCGCCTGTGTCCAGCGCTGCATCCGTCGCCTGGCTGCCCGTGGTGCGAGCACGAACGGGCCGATATGGCCCATGTACTTTGGAAATGTAACAGAGACGAAGAAGGTAGGCAAAAAAAGGAAGGAAGAAGACAACTGCAGGACCCTCTGAAGCGATGCGCCTGGCTGAGCGATGGCAAGCCAACTTGAAGTTTGAAGTTTGAAGTTTATTCATCACTGAAGCATACATCTTTTCCCAGTGGTTAATGGGAAGGGGTGGCGAAAAGGCAACTAAATGCCTGACAATGCGCCAATCCCCGCCCAGACCAAAACAACACAACACTCAGCATGTCTTTATAGCATGAACACAAATACAATACAGTAAAAATACAATAGTTACAGATTTGTAAAAAAAAGAAGAGATACAGCGAAAATAAACAGAGTGTAAATAAACTTCCTCATCGAGGCCCTCGAAGACCAGGAGTGGGCCATCCAGCGGGACAGGGCCGAAACCGAGGACCTCAGAAGATGCTCTTTGAACAGTAAAACCCTGGCAGCCTAGCCCCGAGCACACGTAACAATCGTTAGGCACATAAAGTTTATTCAACTCAACTCAATTTCAAGTACTAAAGATGCTTCGCGGTAGTATATATGCCTGGCACGCATAATGCCTGGAGCGCTGCTCCCTCGAACCTTGATTTTTATTGTATGTGTCCATCACGATATTTCGCTCACCAATAACGTCGCCGACGACGGCAAATGATTTTGTGCGACCTGCACTCTTAACACTGGGTAGGTAATCAACTTTATTAGAGGGCCTATCGCGAAGCTACTGGCCCGGGCTAGGCCTCCAGGGTCTATCATCCGGGCAACATCGTTTGATTTCTTCATCGATAGTCCTGACTCGCTGGACAGCCCAGATGTGGTCCACTGGATGTGGGTTGAGAAGGCGGTGACACCGCTCAGCCAGTCGTCCTGGAGCTCTCTCGTCCGGGAAATGATTTCCGAATGTTGTTGTCACCGCTCCTGACTTTGAACCCACGTGTGGCGCATTCCCGCATTACACAGGCCGTGCATGCGGGCACGTGCCTCATATGACCAAAAGAAAGGATTTCATGACTTTCGCGAGGGGCATGCGACCTTACTGCTGGTGTGGCGTTGTTAATCGTGGTAATGTTCCCGTCGGCGTCAATCATACCTAAAAAAGAAATTTCTGAGGACTGCAGACATTTCGCGTTCACAAAGGGATTGTATTAAAATATTTGTGTGACAATAAGTTGATTCCTTTAATAGCCTGCAAATTAAGTTGACTAAGACAGCATTTCATTGACTATTTCGTTACTGTGGGAAAATTGGCCACATTTTGTAGGTTTACTAGTTATATTTTGTTGAAATATAATATAGATACATGGTAATATTATATATCAGCGTAAAGCTAAGTGTTCGTACTTGATAATGGTGTACCTTAAAAGCTAATGTTAGGATTAATATGCAAAAATGGTTATAAAATACAAGATTTGTTGAATAATGCAAAAAAATTTTTATCGGTGTGCGCCAAACATGAAAGAAACACAAAAATAATCTGAAATATACAAAATCCTTGCTCTACAGTTTTCTATATTAGCGGAAAGTTTGAATGATCTAGCTAAAAAGTGTATGAGTTTCATTTTTTTTATCTGCCAAGCGAGAACTGTATTATTGTATCGGGTTACGCAGCAATATTTTCCCCTCTACGAACGTTCGACGCACAGTGATGTAATCAATATAATTAGAAATAAGAATAAATTAGGTATTGGGCCATACGTATTCTGGTAAATTGTGCTAAATGGCAGCACACGAAAATATTCATATACAAAAGCGCAACCCTGAAAACGGCACCAAAGCATCCTAAAGTATCACTTTGCCGCGCAAAATAAAAATATTATAAACGTGTAAGATGCAAAAAAGTATTCAATGTCCGACACTATCGAAATAGGCGGAACTATGTCTGAAAGCTCTAAGACAGTTTTTGTTCTAAGGTGTGTGTGTGACTCTGGGCAAAACAGGTTTTACAAGTGGCATTTGCCTGTTAGTCATGTTTCTTGTCCTCATACCACTTTTTACATCTTCTCCCCTTTGTCAATCGGTACTACTTGTTCTTAATGTGCTCAATTTGTGGAGTTGTAGTTGTGGAAGCTCGACGATGCCGAAATAGATCAGCAGGCAAATGAAATTCATGATCTCTGTGGTCATGACCATTCCTCAAGAACCACAATCCTCGGCATAGGACTGCTTCTACAGGATTTGCAACCCCGCATACTATATTGTTACACAAATCCTGATTATTGCTTCCAGTGCGCCAAAGATGCCCAAAACGCCGATTTTCCTTGTGATGCATATCGCTTCACTGCGCAACACTACTCTGAGGTCACGGCCGAATACTCTTCTTGGGCTGAACTTCACTATTTGTTGTCTGAAGGTGACGTCACCAAGTCTTCACCGTATGCTGTTGAAACTCTAGAAATCAAAGATACTAAATGTCAACATCCTCACGACATTTCAGTCGGCGTCAGAAATTGGAATGCCACAAAGCGAAACGTACTGATCAATAGCTGACTATGATCCGCTCTTGTTCTGCGGTTTTTTATCATCCGAACTATATTTCAATAATTTTATTTCATCCTCAAAGTCACCTCTGCTAGAAACAGCCGCGAACTTGCTTGAGGATGCAAGATAATCGTCTAAAGAACATTTCCGAGAGCGACTTGCTACCAGGCCTTCTGTCATCTTCGCTAACAAACAAATCGCACCGCTATCTTTCAGTCGCTGTTAGAAATCACCCACGCACGGGAAAGAAAGCTACACAGGAGACAAAACATTAGTGCTTACAGAATCTGCTCGATGGCGCAACTAGTATATAAGAGCACCCGTATTTTTCCATTCTCGCTCGGCGCGTTCGGGTAACCGGTGAGCCACGTTCCAGAGGCGAGGTAACGAAAGAGTTAAAGCCGATATCCACTGCGGCTTCATCAACCTTGCGACGTATGAACATTCCGTGTAAAAGTATTTCGTTTTGGGGTTGACAATCCGATGCCTCTTGCAATCGTTTTTATTGTATACGCAATGCAAAAGGGGGTGCTACTGTACGGTCACCATTATAAGTTATGAAGTGTGAGCATGCCCATCGAACAGGGCTGAATGTAGAATTATTGAATAAATATGATCATGTGTAATATGTCCAATATTGCGCACGGTTTTTAAATACTCAATGGTCATTGTACCCGCAGGTAAATTGTCGTCCCGGTTTCAAGTATTCGTTTTTCCATAGGACAATTACCGAATGGAATAATCTTAGTAACGAAGTTGTTTCCCAGTCATCCTTGAATCTTTTTGCTGCGCAGCTCCAGCAGTGAGTGTCTGAATTCTATTACATGTGTTCCTGTTCTTTAGTTCAATCACTGTAACGATTCTTCACTCGTGCTCATCTTCAATGTAGCAGTGATTTCTAACCATTATATGCCCTTATGCCTGTTTATTGCAAACCAGTGTTTTTTTTTTCATTGTTTCTATTTTCTTCTGAAAGCGTGTACGTACCTTACCTTGTTTTGTATTTATTTGTTGGTTTTAATGATCAGTTCTTTCTACTTGAGTTCAGCGGGCACACCATCTGCAAAATCGAATGTCAGCCACAATGACATACGTGCGTGGAAAGAAAATTATTAAGCGTCCACGAGCGAACAGAAAGAGAGGAGAGAGGAAAAATACACTTGAGGCAAGCGCACTGCTAGAACATCTTTGCCAACGGACCGTCTGCGCAGACCTGATAGTTTCGAAGATGAATGGCGCTGCAGAAGTCTTTTCCGCAAAACCAGTTAATGACCGTCTTGCCACCTTTAGTGGCGAATGTGAAGAAGATGGATTCCAGAATATCATTTTCGTTTTGTGTACAGTAAGCAACGGTCTTATACACAGGAAACCAAAGCCCGCACTGTAGAGTAATGGCAAAAGTGGATTACATATCGCCAGGTAGCGGACTATCTTGTGTTTCTTTTTATAATGTGAGTAGAAGCTGGAATGCGTACATCATTTTAGCTTTTGTAATTGATCAATTGTGGTGCGTCTTGCGTGCTATCGTTATGAGATGCGATAAAGAGACAGAACTGCAGATGCCAAACCAAACAGGAAATATAGAAAAGCCGAAACGTATTGCTTGGTTCAGCTCGCTCATAATTTTTTGCTGCCACGCTTAGTCTCTGCTAAGCCGGAGAGTGACTAATGGAACGGCCTTACTTGTGCACATTTTCATTCACCAGGAATAGACTTCTTTAGCCGCATCGTCGGAAGGTCTGTGGCAGCATGGCAATTTCAGGTGAATACGTTTGGCCATATACTCGATATTAGCGCATTTCTGTAGAAGAACAAAAATAATAAATCTGCAGAAGGTGAAGATGAGTCGATTAAGAAACCGGCTCTTGCGCAGCGCAACTGCTACTTTGGGTTCATGATCACTTTCAGTCCTCATTTTCTAATTGAAATGATACATGTAGCATAGACAACCTGTTGAGAAATTGCTTTAGCCATTAGGCAAAATCGCAATTTATTGACAATACGCTTGATGCCTGTTCGTTCAATAATATGTACTTCGGAAATTTGTGAATTTCAACATGCTGCAGCTCCGTAGATATGCGTGCACTAGTTTTTTGTTCTTCGGTTATATGTAAGCGAGATAAGTAACATTGTATTGCACATAATATGCGAATTACAACCTTACTCATCACCCTTACATACATTACCTTACAAATTGTTCTATTATTATTATAATTTGTACAATTCCGCACAATTGACGATTACAATCTCGACCGATAATACAGAAAGTGTTCACGCAGACGTTATCAATTCAGACCTCGCTAATTGTGTCCTAAATTATCAAATGCATAGGCAATGTCTTCGAGCCTCTCGTTAAAACCACAGTTTCCGGCGTCATTGCATTGCCAATAATAACATCAGAAGATATGCCCGAGGGGCCTCCCGTAAGGCCGGTAATAAGAACACGTAATAGCTACCGTATAAAGAAATCGTGGTCATTCCTAAAGTACTTATAATACAAGTATAGATAATACAATGCACAGAAAAGGTATGCACTTACTTTTTGTTGTTTCAGGAATATCGAAACTTATGACAGCCGTTAGATACTGCACCACAGTCATATCAATACGGTAAAATTAAGTGTGATTGTTTGCTGGTTAAGTTCTATGCAGTTTATATCACGCTGATATATAAGGCGCGTGACTGACCGCAAATGGCAACAATGAAGCAATCCGGGAATGCATTGACGACTGCGCTCTTGCATCGCAACATCGAAATATTTAGCAATATGTGCACTCATTCACATCAGATTTGGGATCTCAAGAGGCTTGTGGCGTTCCCAATTCAGTCAGTCGAAATATACGCAACAACAGCAACAACAGCGTCACGTAATTGGGTTTACAGCAAGCTGGAAACATTTCAACTATCGTTGTTACCTACCATTGAAAAGCACCCGAGCGCCTTTCCTTGTATACAAACGTTATGCCGTGTATTATTTCACATGTTTCATTGAATTAACGTCCCTTCAGGTCACTTATGATACTATCGGGATATTGAATACATTTCTGATTCAGTTCTTTTTACAAGCATTTGTAAAGGTACCTTACTATGAAACGCTTAACTCCCTCTTCAGCTGCGGCAGTGCGGCTGCCGCGGAAAAAAAAGAAATATGCGGCAATATTAGTACACCTCCTCTCAGATATTCATCGCGGCTTCGTGTAGCTCAGATATTCATCGTGTAGCTTCGATGTGCTATTGATGGGCGTGACAGCTTTGCTGCGTACGTACCCTACACGCCACATGTACCTCACGCACTCGCTGCCTTTACCGTGGTTGAAGACCTCGACCACATATACGTCGATTCGTGTTCCTGTACATTCTGTACACACAGACATTAAGATGTAGCCGTAGCAATTTTGATTTGGATGGGGCGCCTTGATAGCTGCCAAATATATAACGGAAATGCTCGATGAAGTTTCCAAGGCATTAGGAGTAGAATAATTCAACATTAACTATATTACAGATTATTCCAGGCATGCAATAGGCCGGCACAGGTGACACAATTATTAATTCATTACAGCTACAAGGCCAGCAGCAAGGTCAGTAGTTGTGCTAGTGCCGGAATGTTCGAGCTTCCAACCAGAAAGCGGCGAAGGCGCTGCTGAAGTTTCTGCGCTCGATCGGCCTCGCTAAACGACTACGATGCTCCCGTACTTGAGCGTCTGCGCGTTTCTTTTTTCTTTAATTTATTTACTCTTTTCTTCCTTCTTTACCTTTGTATCCCGCCTTGCCCCTTGTGCAGGGTAGCAAACCGAAAAACTTTCTTCCAGTTAACCTCCCTACCTTCCCCTTAACGTTTCTCTCTCTCTCTTTCTTCACCTACACGAGTGAAATAGGATTAAAATCGCGGCGCCAGAGTGTCTGCATTACATTTTGTGGAATATCTTCGAGATTCGTTAATACTTCGCTTCATTTATTGTAGTTCTCAGGATTCCAACAAACTGCATGCCATATATTGAATTTATCTGCGTTTACATGTGACTAAAAAAACGAATTTTTGCGCGGAATACGTACGATATTGCGCAGTAATACACCCAGGCATACTGGCGCATTCTATAAAGGTGTGCACTATTTCAAGTGCACCACAACTCCGTTTCCCATAATGCCCTAACAAAAAAGAAAACGAGAATTTGGGCATTGACTCGGCAAGAAAATTTCATTTGCACATATATAGTGAAAACACCGATAAGTGATACTAGATTCTGTGGCAAGGCATGACTATGAGCAGAAGTTGTCGCACGAAAACAAATGACCTGACTTAAGAGGTAAAACAGCATCATCCATCGGCAAGCAATATTTATTGCTACACGTATATGCTCTGATAATAGAAAGTCGTGCACGTTACAGCTAAGAAATTTAATTTAAAAAAAAGGAGATCCGTGCATTATTCGGGGAACCATTTAATACGCTTGCTTCCATTATTTTTCGAAAGTACCCGTCCTTGCAAAGGCCGCCGTAATGACACGTTGTGGGTCTCATCATCCGTCATTTAAAGAAACTGAAGAAAGAGATGGTGGAAGGCGTGGTAGTAATGACTGGCGCTATAGGAAAGCAAAGGAAACCCGGAAATCAAATTCATGAACTCCACTTTTCTAGTCCGAGGAAAGACAGGAATTGGAGAAAGGACGGTTATTATTTCGTAAATACTGCTCGGCACGGCATACCGTGACATTCTTTGTCGAAGTGACTTCGTTTCTAGTGGTGCTCTTTGGTCATGCAGGAAACCCGCAACGCTGGCTCCATTGTAATATTCTTATTTTATTTTCAGCCTGTAGCTACGAAACATTACGGCACAGTCTGCGTAACCACAACCTTTAGGCAAATTCGTGTCACCTTCGCTTAGCCAGCTTCTTAATTGTTGAGTAAAGCACACGCGACACCACGTTTTTTCCATCCATCTACTTCGAGCTTGGGACTCGCACAAAAAACGAACAAGGTGACGTTTAGAAATAAAAAAAAAAAAAAACGTTATATAAATATACAATCGGGTGGCCGAACCTCCTTTTTCGATAGAAAATTTAATTTCCAACACTTTGAAAAAAATTTCTCGTATGAAGTGAGGCATTCCGAAAATATATTCAAAGCTACATAATCAACCATAAAAGAGAGAGAAGTGGACAACATGTGCTGGATGGAAGCCTGTGAGAGGAAGAAACAACGAGGCGGGGGGTGTTTAGCTATCCACAAGTTGCGCCGGCATAACTGCCCCCATATTGGTATCAAGTTAGAATGAAATGTGATTATTATTTTCTAGCAATGTGTTACATGCATTGTATCCGCAGAGAAGAAGCACACTGGTTATGATTGTTGGTTTTTTTCGAGACGTTAAGCATTCTTCAATAATAACAGCAGCTTCTAGATTCTGTGAAAGCTCTTTGCGTCCCTAGACATATTGACTATATATATTACAGTGCCCTAGAATGACCGACCCAGGCTTTATCGCCGTCATGGTCACATGCAGGAAAGAAAATTGCCAAGTTGAATGACAAGTTCCTTTCCTACGTCTCTTCCCTCCTCCCGAAGAAGCAGGCAGGCGTTGTGCCCCTTCTGGTGACAGTTGCCAGCTTGCTCTCTCCCTCTTTTCTCTGTGTCCTTGTGCGTGTATGTATGCAAATCAAATAAATAAATAACAAAAGAACAAGGCCACCCAAATTTTTTGACAATGATCTCATAGTAAACAATTCGCAGAAGCAGTATTATCTTTTTTTACTCATTGAATAATAAAGTCTTTTATATTTCTCCAGCAATGCGAGAACACGGACGCCTGACGCAGAAAAAAAAAAGATTGAAGAAGCAAGAACAAATGATCATAATTTTTTAATTGCTAAGAAAAAGCTGGCTACAAAAAAAAAGCATTTTTCTAACACGAAAGTTTTATGGCGGGGTCCACCACGGCTCCACTGACGCATTTCCGTCACGGATATGACGTTGTAAAATATAAAGACTAACATATGGCAAAGAAAGAAACTAGAAGAAAAAGTTGCGTCACCGGGAGTCGAACTCACGACCCCTCGATCCCCAGCGCGCAGCGCAAAATGGACCCAGCCACACACGGCACGTTCTTCGGCTGAGTAACGGCGTGCTACTTATATACACCATTTGCCGGTGGCGGTGCTTGGGGTACATCAGCGTGTTTTCGTTATCACTAGCGAGATGGCGCGAAGGGCTGAAGAGTGCGCTTTAATGGTCGTCGCCCTACGCGTTGAGATGAGCGTGTGCCTCTACAGGGCGTGGTCGCTCCTGCGCGCGCGCTTATCTTGTACGTCTTGCGCTCTCACCGCAAGTTGGCGTTGAAGTTACAGAGAGCACGAAGGTCACTTCGCTCACTGCAGCGGCCACTTTTGCAAAAGAAGCGCGCTGCTCACAAACAAGCAAGTTACAACTGTGACAGCTCGCGTTCATCCTGTGTATACTTGTGCGTTCGTTTCGTGCGTCCTCCTTTGTATTTGACCAGCGCGCTTCAACTGTCGATCTGTGACAGTTCGCGCTCATCCTGTGTATGTTCCTTCCGTGCGTTCTTTCTGCTTGTGCAGCGCGTTGCAAGTTTCGAGCTGCTTGCCGTTCATCGCATGACAATAAAATTTGTTGCTATAGCATTCATTCCTTCGCCCTCGGGGCGAAACAATGCACAACAAACGCTCAACTACGTCTGTGAAGACACGTTTCACTTTCGTGTTGTAACGATTCCTATGACAGAGGGATCAGCCATGTTTTTTTTTTTGCACTTACGCGTACTAACCCATGATCACACTGTCCTTCTCACATATGCGCGATACACTGAAGAACTGTTTCATAAAGCTACCTTTGATAGAGGTATTCGTGTGAACGGCATTGATTCCACAAAAGGAAGATGGATATTCATCAAACACAATAAAACAGCTGCAGTTTGCCGAGTCGTAAGCGTGCATTTTTGTACAATACAGAGACAGGACCAAAATATGGCATCAAAGCTCCCATAAAAGTTGGCATTGTAAGAGCTACATTCACCAAGTCTATTGGGCTTCGCTCAGGTTAGCAAGAACAATGTCTGGATTGTCTTTGCAGCGAGGGTGTTATTATGATGAGTGACAGCCACTGTGAAGCGGGGAAAGAAAAGAGACGGGAATTCCATCCGCGGAGCACGAAGCCAGTTTTAGGCGTCGTTCATTTCTAATAACTCGCTTTCGATGAACTGCAGCAACGGAGAACAAAATTTATTTGGGGTGTGCAAAAAAGAAAAAAAAAAGAAACGCCAGGCCTGCGCGGAAAGCGCACCACGGTCACAGCGAAAGCTGGAAGAGTGGCATTTCTAGAGCCCGTTGTAAATATTCTTGGGGCTACTAATACAAGTACACTAGCAAGGTACCCACTACTCCACAAATCATAATTTTTGTGAAGTGGGGAAGCACCCAATACGGCATTATTCTTCATTCTGCGCAGAAGCGAGGTACCAGCTGCGCATCTGTAAGGCATTATGTGCACTTTGTGTATGATGTGCCTGATGATGATGAAGAATAATGGCAGAGTCCTTTGTAATGGGTTTGAAACGTTAAACGACCCACTAGTTACGTAATTCGCAATTGTGGCGGGCATTGTGGTGGGCCTGGTTACAGGATTCGCGCTGTGTGACGCCTGGTTGTTATTTTACTTTTCTTCCACGCTATTTTACATACGCATGTTAGTGTGGTGTCTTTGCGACATGAAGCCTGTATAGGGTCTTTTCGCAAAGGAGTTTCAAGAACCGGCGTGGCTCTGCGGTAGAAAACTAGGTTCGAACCTAGTTTCATTTCGCTTTTTTTTTTCTTCTTTCGCGCGACAGCGGTTACGGACGGCGGTGGACAACTACGGCACCAGCAACAGCCGTTGTTGTGATCTCATAACAGCTTTCGCAGTAAAACGACTGCAGAACACTGCCGCATAAAATTACCGAACATCACAATATTTGAGAGTACGGCATCAGCTGTGAGAGCTTGTGTTGACTGTAATGAGAAATAATACTGACAGATGCACTTGATTTTTCTTTCTCATTGAGACCGGCTTTTCCTTCTTTTTCGTTTCTATCATTTTATTTATTAATTATTATTTTTTGTGGCTAAAGCTGTTAAAAGTGTTATTTCGCGGCAGAGGCCGTGCATGAATGTATTATAACCAGCTGATGTATCTTCAAATTTTCTAATAAGATAGCTTGAACAACTCGAATGGTTGAGCACATACATTTTGGAGCTTACGCGAGCACCAGCAACAGTACCGAAATGTTCGATAAGGCATGCACGATTGTCGACGCGTTTGACCGAATTCAAGGAGCGGATTTTCGCTACGATGATCGTGCTCGCTGCTATCGTTGCACTGTGAGTGTTACTTGGTTTAGCAGGCACAAGTCCGACCGAGAAAGAGTTTATTCATTTCTTTTTATGGCTTCACTGCTGAAGTTTGTAATGTCACAGCTGAGAGACACTACAAGAGCACGAGCAATTTCACAGCTATATATTTTCGAACTGAGGCCATCACAACCGTGTACAGTAAACTTGGGTGATACAAATCTCGCGGGGTCATCCAAAATATTCGTATCATTCGAAATTCGTATCACCGGAAAAGATAGAAAATAAGCACGCGTCAAAAGAAAGCTGCCGTACGTTTTAATTTATTGTTTCTCGGGGCCACAGAACGTCATGGATAGCTCTGAATGATTGCCAGTAAACTCTTTAGACAACGATCTTACTTGTGCTCGTAAACATAAGGTGGTGGGATGCCTGTGTATTGGACAAGATCTGTTGTAACCCGTGACAGCTAGTAGCCCCTTCCTATTCTTAGCACGCGTTTTCGCATGACATCAGAGCACTTAGGCGAAAGTGACTTTAAGGAGTGCTTTGCGCGCAATAGATGAAGGCCAGAAAATTTTAGAACCGATGCCTTTGGTTGTTATCATTTTTTTATCGCAGTGGCGTTGGGGACGTTTTTCGGGAGATTTACGGCCACGCCCGCACAATCGGGAGGTTTGCCCAAAAATTCAGGAGTCTCGCGTGAAAATCGGACAGTTGGCAGGTGTTCATGTCAACAAGAATCGCGCATGTTGACGTTGCGAGGCGCAGCTCGCTCGCCAAGACCATCTGCTTCCTCTTTCGATCCTCGTCCACCTTTCATAGGAAGTCTGATTGCGAGGACATGACTTGCATTGACGTGGCAGGCGCGTGCAAACACAGTACAACGACGCTGCCTCTAGCACAGCAGTACGTGTAGACGCGTTTAAGGAAACAAAGAAAGTGCGACAAGAACGCCACGTTTAACCTAAACGCGAAAGCACACAGAGGTGCGTTCAGGCTTCCTAGATTCGCTGGCGCAATCTGAGAGGCCACAATGCGCCGCTGATGGCCTATTATGACAAAATGGCGGCGCGGCGTGCATGCCCGCCCTTGCATTCCCGCGCCTGCGAGTGATTGTCGCAGCTTCCGCGACAGCACAGAAACACTTGTTCGTACCTGCGCGGTAGCGTATGTTCGTATCAAACGTCACTAGGTGAAAATTGGTTCGCAACATCCGTACTCCATTACAATGCAGGCTAATGGGCCTTCGCCGGGAGCACAGAGAAATTCGTACAAGGCGTGATCGTATCACCGAGATTTCACAGTATTTGAACCATGACTTTGTGTAAAGACAATGTGTAATGGCCACTCAATAAACCACAGAAGCGTATTATCTGCACTTCTCAAACATGATCCGTTTGACATGCGGCAACAACTGCTTTCGAACGGGTTTCTCGAATAAATCCCTCTCTCTCGCCACGCATCTGATGTCTTGCTTTTGCGTTTATTTACGTTGACCCTTTCTGCACTTCCCGATGTTTCACCTATTCATCAATGAGAAAATAGTTCGCCACTATACACGACATTGGGAATCAAGTGTACAAGGTGCTACAAAGGTAAGCTGCGTATTGTCACGGGGTCATGACGGCAAAGAATAGGCACTCGGGTTATTCAATAAATACCCTATACTGGGCGAACTTGTGCCCAGGAAACGAAAATTCAAAGTAGAAGCAATAGACGCTGTACATTGATAGCGGCGGTCAGAGCGTCTGCCGTCGGTAATCTGATCTCCGGTAAGGCGCGTCGGCATTTTTACGTACATGTGGCATTCAAGAATACAGCCTTATCGTTCACGGCTGCGTTAGTTTCAGAATAAACTGCATGGTTCGCGTTGCGCGCTCAAGCTTATCAGAAGATTCTAAAATAATCTGGAAGGTTCCCAGACATCCAGCTGTGGTTTGCGCAAGGCAATGGTTACACGTGTAAGGGAACGGTTACATAAAAATAAAATACAAAAGAAGCGTGCGTAGAAATATAAGCGCTTGCACGGCGGCTCCATATATGGACAAATACTGCCTTTATTATCAATGGGACATACGTTCAGCGATGCGAACGCGTCAATGGCTCGAGCACCAGACGAGGCGCAGCTTGTCTCCCACCTGTAGAAAACAAGAAAAATTCATTCTAGAGAATTACGTTCCAAGCAGCCCACTATGGTGGGCTTAATATGAATATGAAACGCACCGTAGTGGTACATTCCGGATTATTTTTCGATTTCGTGGAGTTCTTTATTGTGCACTTGAATCCAAGTACACGGGTGTTCCTGGGTTTCACCTGTACAAAGATACAGCTTTCATGGCGTGGAATGTAACTCGCTTCCTAAAGTTTAGCAGTGCGACACATTAAGTGGTAAGCTAGCACGGCAAACTGCTCAGTATGCTTACTGAAGGCTCTTACTCTAAATAAGGGCGGCACGCAGGGCAGGCGCTATTATCGCCTTCTAATAATATCATCTGATATATCGATGAGCTTATTCTGGGTGTGCGCCTCTTGATATTCGCTTTGTTTATCTGGTAATGCGGTACTTTGAAAGCTTTCGGTAGCCGCACCGATCCTTCAGGGGGGACTAACCACACGAGCCGCAGAAAAATTGGCCGTATTCCGCCTCCAGCAATTATGTTATTATTTGTTATGTAGCGAAGCTTATTGGAACTCTGAAGTGGGTCGTCCTCTCCGGCCCCTTCTAGTGGGTTGCCCTCTTCGGACAGAGTGCAGCTCGCGCAGAGTCGGCCCCGCCTTGACTGTTGCTGTCGTTCATCTTCGCCGAGTGTCCGCCAATAAACATCTTTATAATTTGGTGGAGAGTGCTGTGCCCTTCAAACAACTACGGTCAGCATTCAATGCGCTTGGAGCTTTGATCCCGTGCCGTGCCCTCTACCATGGCTCAAGATGCCGCCCAGCAAACACCTCCCCCTGCACCGACATCCTGTCCCGGTGTCCCCCGCATCCGCGACCCTCCTGTTTTCACCGGCGCGGATGGCACCGACGTCGAGGACTGGCTCGCGATTTACGAGCGTGTCAGCGTACCCAATAAATGGGACGAAGCAGGAAAACTGAGCAACCTGGTTTTCTACCTCGCGGGTGTCGCAAGCCTATGGTAGAACAACCACGCATCCGATTTCGCTACGTGGTCCGCTTTCAAGACCGCGATCGTCGACGTGTTTGGCCGCCCTGCGGTTTGTAAGCTGAAAGCTGAACAGCGCTTACGGGAACGAGCCCAGCAGTCCGGCGAGTCGTTCACGAGTTACATTGAAGACGTCCTGGACTTGTGCAAGAAAGCCAACGCGACCATGTCTGAAGCTGAGAAGATCCGGAACGTCATGAAAGGCATCGATGACGATGCCTTCACCATGCTACTCGCCAAAAACCCTTGCACTGTGGCTGAGGTCATCACACTGTGCCAAAGCTACGAGGAGCTGCGCCGGCAGCGGCTGATGACGCGTCGACCTCCATCACGCGACGCCCATCTCACTGGCATGTCGGCTATTTCGGACCACTCCGTCTTGCTCGCCGAAATCAAGTCCTTCGTGCGCGAGGAGATTGCCCGCCAGTTCTCTCTACTGGCCTTCGCTCACCCGCAGCCTGTTGAACAGTCGTCGACCCCACTGCTGCCTCCCCTACGCCGGGCTATTGAGCATGAAATCGTGGAGGTCATGCCGGAATACAACCAACCCCCTCGGGCGACTGCGCCGCTCAGTTACGCGCAAGTTGTAGCCAGGCCGCCCCCAGCGATCCCTGTGGTTCCCCCACTTACATACGCCGGAGCCGTCGCCAGGCCTCAGGCCTTAGAAGAGAGTGTGCTGGCTGCGTACGCCGACGTCATCCATACGCCGCGACTGCAGCCCACCATGCAGTCACACCAGCAGCCACCCCGTCCCTCACGTCCTGCGACATGGATGGGACCTAGCCCGGCAAGCCGATGGCGCACTTCCGAGAACCGCCCCATCTGCTTTGCGTGCATTTGCGCCGGTCACGTCGCCCGCTATTGCAATCGCATGCAGCCGCCTCGAGTCGGATCGACCGTCACCAGCCAGTCCAGCCGTCCATATTACGAGCCGCCGCCGCCAATGTCACCGACTTCACGCCTGTCTCCATCTACCCGCCGTTCGCCATCCCTAAGACGCCGCTCACTGTCCCCAATGCGGCCTCGTCCGGTCGCCCGAGACCAGGAAAACTAGTCGTCGCAGTCCAAGAGGCAAGGGCTGCGACGCTATCGAACTGCCAAAGCCCTCAGCAAAGCCCATCGAACGTAGTAGACGTGTTTGTAGATGGTGTGCGCACATTGGCCCTTGTGGACACTGGAGCTGCCGTATCCGTTATGGACGCTAAATTTAGCCGACTACTACGAAAAGTGACAACGCCGCTTTCCGGGCTCTCCCTCCGTACAGCCAGCGCCCAAAGCATTCACCCGACAGCGGTGTGTACAGCCCGTGTCATCATTCAGGACGCTCTGTACGCCGTCGAATTCATCATAATTTCTTCATGCTCTCACGACGTCATCCTGGGTTGGGATTTTCTCGCTCGCCACGACGCCGTAATTCGTTGCGCACCAGCCGAAATAGAGCTCTCACCATTCTCCAATTTGACGCCGGCGAACAGACCATCGGCTGCGACCAAAGTACTCGTCAAAGACGACACCACAGTTCCTGCAAACTTGTGAACGGCTGTGTCCGTCTATTGCACCAGTCTCTCCGACACCGTTGCACTCCTTTCCCCCTCTGACCGCGTTTTCACCAGGAAAGGTTTGCTGGTGCCATTTGCGACCGTGCAAGTCACTCAGGGCGACACCGATATTTTCGTTACGAACCCATCCCCGTACATTGTTACGTTGGTGCGAGGGGAATGTCTCGGCCGAGCGGAAGCCCTGGAAGACGCACAAGTTATGGACGCACCGGGTGACACGCACTGTGCCAGCTCCCGTACGCTCGGTGCTGTTTCCACATCTGACTCGTCACCCGCTGATGTATTTGCTTCCTCAATTGCTGACAACCTTACGTCGGTCCAGCGGTCCCAGCTTCACTGCCTGTTGGAAGAATTTCGTTCTTCGTTCGATGTCGCGCAAACTTCTCTCGGCCGCACGTCTGCTGTCACGCATCGCATCGACACTGGCGCCCAACCACCACTGCGGCAACGTCCATATCGCGTATCTTCAGCAGAGCGTCGTGTAATCAACGAGCAAGTCGAAGACATGCTTCGCCGCGATGTTATTCGACCCTCAAACAGCCCGTGGGCGTCTCCTGTTGTTCTCGTTGCGAAGAAGGACGGCTCTGTGCGGTTCTGCGTGGACTACCGCCGACTCAATAAGATCACCCGTAAGGACGTTTATCCCCTCTCTCGAATAGACGACGCCATTGACCGTCTGCAAGGAGCAGAATTCTTTTCGTCGCTCGATTTGCGCTCAGGGTACTGGCAAGTCCCCATGGCTGATGACGCTCGACCGAAGACAGCGTTTGTCAGACCCGACGGCTTCTACGAATTCAACGTCATGCCGTTTGGGCTGTGTAATGCACCCGCGACCTTTGAGCGCATGATGGATACCGTTCTGCGCAACTTGAAATGGCACACGTGCCTGTGCTACTTCGACGACGTCGTCGTTTTCGCCCCGGACTTCTCCACGCATCTTCAACGCCTGCGACTTGTTTTCACGCGTTTGAGCGACGCCGGGCTACAACTGAACCTAAAGAAGTGCCGATTTGCAGCACGGCAGCTGACAATACTAGGCTACGTCGTGTCCAAGGACGGAATTCTCCCCGATCCAGCCAAGCTTCGAGCCGTGACAGAATACCCCAAACCTACGTCCGTCAAAGAACTGCGCAGTTTTGTAGGACTATGCTCCTACTTTCGACGGTTCATACGAAACTTCGCGACTATCATATCGCCGCTGACAAATCTCCTTGGCAGCAACGGGCCTCTCAATACGTGGTCGTCAGAGTGCGACGCCGCTTTCGCGAAGCTCCGTCGTTTGTTGACGTCTCCTCCGATACTACGCCACTACGACCCTACGGTCCCTACAGATGTACACACGGACGCCAGCGGTGTTGGCCTCGGCGCTGTCCTTGCACAACGCAAACCTGGGTTCCCGGAATATGTCGTGGCATATGCAAGTCGCACGCTTACTAAAGCCGAGACCAATTATACCGTCACGGAGAAAGAATGCCTGGCAATCATCTGGGCCCTTACGAAGTTCCGACCTTATTTGTATGGTCGCCCATTTGATGTCGTCACCGACCATCATGCGCTGTGCTGGTTGTCGTCATTGAAAGATCCCTCAGGCCGTCTCGCCCGTTGGGCGCTTCGCCTGCAAGACTACGACATGCGCGTACTGCACCGCCACGGACGCCAGCATGCTGACGCCGACGCCCTGTCGCGCTCTCCCTTGCCTGACGACAATGCCCACAGCTCAGTGTCTCCCCTTGCCGTTTCTTCCATCGACATTCAGACAATCGCTACCGAACAGCGCAAGGATCGCTGGATTGTCTCACTGATAGACTTGCTGACTGATCCATCGGCAACACCATCCACTCGCGCGTTGCGTCGTCAAGCCCACCATTTCGCCGTTCGCGACGACCTCCTCCACCGACGCAATTACAGCGGTGACGGCCGCCAGTAGCTACTAGTAATACCCCGAAGTCTGCGTTCTGACATGTGCGAATCGTTCCACGCTGATCCGCAGTGTGCGCATTCTGGGGTATCGAAAACTTCCCACCGCATCCGCCAACGGTACTTTTGGCGAGGGATGTACCGTTACGTGCAGAAGTTCGTTCGCTCCTGCATCGATTGTCAGCGCCGCAAAACTTCAACGCACCTGTCGCCGGCAGGTCTGCAACCTCTACCGTGCCCTGACCGGCCGTTTGGGCGTGTTGGCATCGATTTTTATGGATCACTTCCTCTGACATCTGCTGGTAACTGCTGGGCCATCGTCGCTGTAGACCACCTCACGCGATACGCCGAAACTGCCACCCTCCCAGCGGCTACAGCGCGCGATGTGGCCTCCTTCCTGCTCCACCGATTCATGCTACGTCACGGTCCACCTCAGGAGCTGCTCAGCGATCGAGGCCGTGTCTTTTTGTCGGAAGTCGTCGAAGCCATTCTAAATGAGTGCACGTTGTTCACCGCAAAACTACTGCTTACCACCCGCAGACGAATGGCCTCACCGAACGCTTTAACCGTACGCTCGGAGACATGCTCTCCATGTACGTAGCCGCCGATCACACTAACTGGGATGCCATTCTGCCCTTCGTCACCTACGCCTGCAATACCGCCGCTCAGAGCGCCACTGGTTTTTCTCCTTTTTTCTTATTGTATGGCAGGCACCCCTCGCACACAATCGACACAATCCTTCCATAGAAGCCGGATCGGTCTGAGTGTGCGCCGATTTCTGCTACCGCCCGACTTGCTGAAGAATGTCGCGAACTTGCCAAGACCTTCACTACGCATGATCAAGAGCGGCAGAGGAGCATTAGCGGTGACAGAATCACTTCTGAGCCGACGTTCCTCCCTGGAGCGCTCGTATGGCTCTCGATCCCTACCACTGTACCTAGCCTCTCTTCAAAACTACTGCCCAAATACGAAGGCCCCTACCGTGTTGTTGAACGCACATCCCCTGTAAACTACCTGATCGAACCAATCGATCCATCCTCGGACATGCGCCGTCGAGGGCGCGACATTGTAAACGTGGAGCGCCTCAAGGCGTACCATGACCCGCTCATTGTGACAAGTTGTTAGGTCGCCAGGAGGCTCCGTTTTCGCACCCGGAAGCGAAGCTTATTGGAACTCAGAAGTGGGTCGTCCTCTCCGGCCCCTTCTAGTGGGTTGCCCTCTTCGGACAGAGTGCAGCTCGCGCAGAGTCGGCCCCGCCTTGACTGTTGCTGTCGTTCATCTTCGCCGAGTGTGCGCCAATAAACATCTTTATAGTTATGTCGTTGATGTTATGTTATGTTATGTTATGTTATGGTATGGTATGCCGGTTGCAGATTTCAAAAAGAAAAAAAATATGGTTGATCCTTCTGTCATAGGAATCGGTCTACATCAAGACTACTAACGCCGAAGATCATGATTTAACCCTTGTGGTAGCTGAAATAGTGGTAGCTGAAACCCTTGTGGTAGACGAAAAATACCTTTTAGTGGAACTTGAAAGACAAATGTATAATGAGTGCGCAGAAACACAATGCCATAATGCACGAGGGAACGACATCTCACGTACAGGAAGATTCAGCGACCCTAAAGAAAGACCAGGAAACTGCGAGAGCTAATTCTTCACTTTTAGAGTAAGAAACATTTCACTATTGGCATTCACTGTATCGAACCCGAGGTGGTATCTGCCACACAATAGTAAGTAAATAATTTTACGAGTTCGCGACATGAAAACAGATTGGTAGGACATTTTATGACACAATGATGTGCAACAAATCTTTACAGGTCACAAAATATGCGCGAAAACACTTTTTGCCGCGAAACAACATGCATGTGTCCGGAGGTGCATGCCACTTGAATGAAGAAATGACCATTCACATGTTTACAACAATCTTGTAGTGATTGCATTTGTTATTCAACCAAGGTGCACAGCAGTCCAAACTATAAAGGAGTAATTCGTGAGAAAAATGGACCGCGACTGCTAGATGGAACACACAGAATGCGACGACACTAGCGACAGTGCCTGTTCGGCGTCACGACGTCTCGAACCGGAACTCGATGCAGACGAGCGCCGTGGCCCACAATCCTTTGCGAGAGCCACGATTTTGCTATCCACCTATTTTGACTGCGTACTGAAGCTTACCTTGTAGGTGGCTCCCTCAAGAGCAGAATTGTACTAGCTTTTCATTTTTTTTTTGCTTCAGCGTGGCAGTCGCTAAGTGGTCATGTATGCGCGAACAGAATGAGAGTAGAACGAAAATGCCTGGTGCTACGTCGCAGGCACGTTAACTGGCGGCATATGCACTGAAAAAATAGCATAGAAGCACCAGAAGAGACAATATAAACAAAGAAACAGGACCACCTTCACGCCCACGTCGTCCAAAATTCCTCATGTACGCAGCAGAGCACACCTTTATGAGCGCTGTGAAGATCAAATATATGAAGTCTCTGGCTTTCATAACTTGGTAAGTCTACTTGACGCTCCCGTGTTAGACGGACTCGACAAACACGAATAACTATTCTTTAGGCGCTTCGTCGAGATAATGAATTTCCGTGTGCAGTACTATGAGCGGGATTCGTTGTCTAAAGAGACCAGCTGTAAAAATACTGACATCCGTGCACAGTCTTTGCAAGTCTTCGTCATTCGGTTCTGACCCTCTAACCACCCCCGTCATTCATGCATAATAATACGTCCTGCTGGGATAATGTTAGAATAATGCCCCTGCGATGAAAGTGCAGCAATGTTTGCGTTCTCGGGGGCATAGGTCGGAATAACAACATGCGTTTGGATCGTTTTGCTTGTAGCCGTTGCCAGGTATAATATATGAACTGATACATTCAAAGCACTTTTCTATCACTAGTCGGCGAAATTTATTCATGTACAGCACAGGCTCCTATTCGAACAATATGTTAAGCAGATAATAAAAAAACACTGAGCGGCAAAGATATGGAGCGAATCTTTTCGAGTTCTTTATTCAATTATAATCAGTACATTGGCGACGCAAACGGTAGAACTATTACAGCAAAGCCTCAGGCCTCATGCGCTACGCGGCCATTCTCTAACAGCCCGACCCAGTCATCTCCATATCTTCGCCTCATATGTATTTTTTTTATTTCCTTACCAAGTATGTTCATGAGCTGCACAGACGCGACTGTCCTGAATCAATGTTTTCGTACGGCACCGGATGCCGTCACCATGTGCTGAAACAAAATAATGCAACTGTATTTCAGAATCGGCGTCCAGATTTCAGTTGTTGTGGAGATCGGTGTCAATTTGTTTGTCAAAACCAGACGTCAAATCCGCTTCAGGAATGACGCTGTATGACGTATGGCAAATGCCTTCTTTCAAATGGCGAAAGTTGACATTCTGTTCAAACGCCTCCTCACCCGCCCGCTCCAATCTGCGGCTGTGTCCTGGCCCTTGCAGGAGTCGTAATTTTGTGACTGTTGCACGCTAGCATGGGCTTTTCTTGATTACTTTATTTTTGGAATCAACTGCAAAATCATAAAAATGTCGGCTGTGCTACCGCCGTTTCTGCTAAAATCATGCAGCTGACACTAACATAGCAAATAATCAAGAATTCTCAACACGAAACAATTAAAACACTAAAACGAATACGATCATCAGTGTTCAATGAATGGCCCCACCACGGTGGTCTAGTGGTTATGGCGCTTGACTGCTGACCCGAAAATCGCAAGATCGAATCTCGGCCGCGGCGGCTGCATTTTCCATCGAGATGAAAATGTTTGAGGCCAGTGTACTTAGATTTAGGTGCACGTTAAAGGACCCCAGGTGGCCGAAATTTCGGAGCCCCCCACAATCATATCGTGGTTTCGGGACGTTAAATTCCATATATGACTAATGTTCAATGAATGAGCCCGGTCCGAGACACATATAGAAGCAATGTAAAGCTGATAAATAACGTCTACGTCACTCAAAGATTTCCATCGCCGCTTACTATTACTTTTTAGGTCAAATTGAGTGCTTGATAAGTAGTATCCCTCTCGCAAACCATATGAATGCCTCAGAAGGTACTCACGCACCTTTATTTATGCGATATTGGCATTCGATAAGGGGACCGTCATTATACCTGGGCGGGGTATATTGCTGTCCCTCATCAGGTAGTTGTTACCACATCGATTTCTAGTTGAGTCGGCTATGACCATATGACAGCCCTGAATGTACATTAGTGGTTTGTAGAGCCCTGTATTATATATGCGCTACCTTATATAAGAATACTTGTTTGGGGTTTACGTACTCGAAACCCCGATGTGATTATAAGGGACTCCGTTGCATAGGGCTTCGGAAATTTCGACCACCTGCGGTTCCTCAACGTGCACCTAAGTATAAGTACACGGGCCTCTAGCATTTCGACTCCGCCGAAATGCGGCCGCCGCGGCCGGGATTCGATCCCGCGACATTTGAGTCAGCAGTCGAGCACCGTAACCACTAGACCACCGTGGCGGGTATGCGCTACCTATCTCCCATAGACTGCCTGTGCTGATGGCCCACCAAGACATGACGCTCTGTAATGACATATGGGGTTTCGCGTGCAAACGACGATGTGATTATGACGCACACCGTAGTGGAGGGCTCCGGAAATTTCGACGATCAGATTCCTTAATTAACGTGCACTGACAGCGCCCACCTCACGGGCACCTTGATTTTGCCTCCACCGAAGTGCTAGTGCTGCGACCGGAAAGGAACCCGCGATTTTAGGCTCAGCAGCCGAGCACGGTAACCACTGTACCGCCGAGTCGGACCAACGTGACGGTGTAGATTTAGAGTTCGCGGCCGAATTTTGCGAGTTCATCAAAGTTGCTGGTTTCGGCAAAGCAGCCAAACGATCCGCTTTGGCGTTGACTACGAAGTCGCTGCGAGACCGAGCGGGGTCACTGGCTGTTTCATGCCCTTTTTGGCGGCGAAGCAAGTGGACTTCGGACGAGTGTTGCTGGTCCTGCCTTCTTCTAGCTCTAATATCTACTCAGCTACTCAGTATGACCTAGTGCCCCGACGCGAGAACCCGAAAGTGCGTCTGTACATTGGACCAGCTTTGCCACGGTGGCTGCAAGGCCCAATCCTTCTTTACTGGGGCGTTCGCTGATTGCCTGCAGCATGTGTGCTGGGCGTGTAAAGTGAGACTAGGTATTTCCTCTTACGACTAGAGATTATACAGCTGGCTTGACAGGGGCCTGAGACAGTGTATGTCAATATTTCTCATGTTCTGTGTTTCGTTGCTTTAAGTTCATTCTCGGCCCCTGCTCTGTGCTACAACCCTGCTTGGTTTTTTTTTGTTTTTGTTTTTCGTTTTCGTATACGATCGTTCTATCCAGGCATGAGCAATACAACCTTGGCTGTCTGAGCCATATTGACGCAGCACAAATCTCATTGTTTACGCTCTTTATATATTTTACTGACCGTGAATAGGGCTCTTTTATCTATATCAAGATCGCATTATTGCTGCGTTTTTTGCAGCAAGTTTCGTTGCCCTTCATCTAGCAAAACTGCACAATAGACTAGAAATTTCACACAGAGTGAATAGTGTTATTTTTTTTAACTTTCAGCTGCCGCTGTTTTTAGAGTCTTGAGGACTGTGTTTACATTCTGTTCATCAGAAATGGTTATTTTGGTCTTGTTACAATCTGCAGTGGGTCAACTGTCTTAGTAATCATAGTAGGGGAAGCTGTTATTTTGAAACATCAAGGCATTTTAATGAAGGGTCCTTTTGTTAGAAATAGAAATAAAAAATGCAGGCTTTACATGCAGAGAAGATGGCTCGTATGATTTTTATAAAGAATATATAATGATTTTCTCTTTACAAAGCTCGATTTTTTGAGGAAGTGTGAGTGAATATGTCTCGAACTTTGTGCTCGTTCCATCATACTGAAGTGTACACAAATTGTTATTAAATTTGAATACCCCGTTACATTATTATGAGCGAAAATAGTAGCGTGTGCCATCTACAGAAAAATGTTATTTATAGGTAGAAGCCCGAAAGAAAGTTCACTATAGTGAAGAGACAATCTTTATTTTCAGAGTGAGCTTGCGTGCAAAATGTTTACCATGAACGCCTTTGGCGTATCCGCACTCATTTTCTCTGTTGCATTTCTGCAATATGTTCAATTCGACAATGCCTTCAAAACAAAATTATGCCAAGAGCATTACTGCTACGAATACCTGACTGTGGGCTGCCTAAGGGAAAGGGGAAAATTAACTTGTGGGGCATCTTTACGGCTAAACGAACAAGTTTGTTTGGTAGAACACCATACAGGTATATCGCAAATCAAATATAAATGATGGAAAAGAATTTTCGAAGGCTCGTTCCTTTGTTTGATACAACATTAATGAAAACCAGCAGAAATGCATCAGAAACCTGCTGGTTTTCATTTAGGCTAATCAAATATAGGCATATAAACATCTACCCACAATGTAGCCCGTAACAATGAAACAAAACAAAAAAGAAGAAGCGCCTGATACTTAACTTTGACATCTATTTACAATCCAGTTAACAACTAAGTATGCGTAGTCTGAAAAATTTTCTCACTGCGCGCCGATGTAACAAAAGAAAAAAAAAACACGTACGTTACTTTACCTCTTCCAGTTTTTAGCTGATTAGGCCGAACGTACAGCGCAAATTTCTGCTTCCGCGTCACCCAAGCAAATTATTCGTTTTCCGCAACCGCATATGGCACAACGACCTCCCTCCAAAAAATACCTCGCGGCGTATATCGCGTGGCAGCCAATCGCATTCGGTAATTCGGCCATAACGAGGACAAAATACGGAGTAGGAGAGCACGCCAGTGGGAAAACAGTGATTGGGATGGGGGAATATAATCCGCCGACAGCAATAACATGGAGCTTCCGCGCAAGCAAACGGTCAAGGGCGTTTCGTGAGACGGGTGGCAGATCCAGATATATGTGCGCTGTGTGTACTCCTGCAGTGTTTGTCAGGCATGATGAGCTGTCCACGTGTCTATTTTGCTAATGCGGCGAGTGACATTGTCGTTTCCGTCCTGATAGCCCCAAAGGGCGTGCCCAGAAGAAAGGCAAATAAACAAAATGGCCGAAAAGAGGGAGACAACTTTGTTTTATCGTGCGCACTGTCCACTATACACGTTTTACTGACTTCCGGACGGCATGGCCTCGACCTGATGACCACGCAAAGCGACACGATAAATCTAGCACTGCGGCGACAAGCACGCAAGGCCCCATCGGATTAGAAGGCAGCTTAGCTTCTGTCTGTGCGGCGATCACAGACTCGAACTGTCGTTTCATTTCGCTTTGTTCTTATCCATCAGTGCGAGAATACGGGCTTTTTTGGCTGAGTAGCAAAACTGAAAGAAACTACACAACGAAAGAATGGTTTTACGATTAATATTTACAGCATGAACAGAAATTGCGCGACGTTCCAACGGCGCATGCGGGTTATAACCGAGTAGGAAATTCGGGTCACGGATGACGCACAGGAAGCCCCCGTATCCCTGGTGGCAGTCGCAGAACGTAGTTTGCGTTGAACGAAACAGGCTAACATCGACACTAGCTGTCTTATCATCCCTCGTTCTTCATTGTGTAATACGACGTTAAGGAAAAGGAATGCTTACGTAAGAAAACTGTTGGCCGACCGTGACTTTCACAATTGCGGCATTTAAAAAAGAGCAGCTGTTTATACTCTTACGACACGCTCACTTCGATTAACTCCCTCATTAACTTCATGCATGCCAGCCGATCTATGCAGCTACATAAATATTTGTGCACTCTCCTGTTACTCCAGAAAAATCCAAATTCATCCGTGTTTTGGGAAGCGATGCGCCGTTATGGCCAGTATAAGAGCCACTGTTAAATTCTACACACAAAAAGTCACAAATTAATAAGACACGATACTCCCATTCCGCTTATTCACTGTTTTTTTTTCTGTCTGTTAACTGCCTTGTGTTGTGCATCAGCATTATCGCACTGCATTACTGCCTTACAGCAGCGATAAGTTCGTTCGCTCTCATCCCTTACAAAAATAAATTTAGACAGTCTATAGTCATTCCAAGCCCACTTTCAGACAGTCTATAGACTGTCTAAACATATTTTTGTAAGAAATATCTTCCTAACTGTTATTAATATTATTATTACTACTAATATTATTACTTACGCAAACACAACGAAGTAAACAATACAAAAAGGAACTAGCTTGGGAGCAGGCTAACAGTTACCACCTATAGAGCTAGAACGCTTACCAAATCTTTAGAGAGGAAAAAAATCAAATTATCCAAGAAAGCTAGCAAAAAAGAGCAAAGAAATAAGCAAATGAACAGAAAGCATGGTAAGAAGTACAGTAGGAACATGGAAAAACGAAAACGAAAGCACATTCTAGAAACATTTTCTAGAAAGGGCAGGCGAAGTCAGTTTTCAGGCATAAACGGGGGGGTAAAGGCATGAACAGGGCATGACAGACCGGTTCACGCGGGAACCACACCCACTCAAAAAACAGGGAATGGTCGAGTGTCATACGGACCTACAGTTTTTTAAAGACTATACTCCTTTTGGAGTGGTTCGTCGCCTATCGACCTTTTTCTTCGTTACTGGTGCGCAAATCACAGCGCGGCATTATTCCATGCTCGATTAAATGGATATTTACACAAGATCTAATGTGAGGCGCATTACGCCAAGACTGAGTTAGCATGAAATATTGTCAACTAACTGCGTCCATCTTTATGGCTGTTTAAGATCGCAATTATGCGAAGTTTCATTTGCATGCAGGATCTTCATAATGATCGTGTCATTGCTGTCTATAGCCTTGAATAACAAGTAGCATCTCAATATTAATGAGAACTAACAGACAATAATGCCAAGGAAAGTATAGGGGACGTTATTAGTAGTAAATGTAATGTAAATGGGAAGAAAGATAAGTGGACGAGATAATAGCTTGCCACGGGCAGGGACCGAACCTCCGACCTTCGAATAACGCGTCCGATGCTCTACCAACTGAGCTACCACGGCGGCCATTCCCCCGTCCACTTTATGGGGTATATGTGTGTATTTAAACGTGGGAGCGTCAGTCAGCGCCGCCAGTAGCCATGACGGCGAGTGTGGAACACTCTTTTTCTGCCTGTTGGCGTCACATAGCACGTGAACTTATTTCGAGCTGGCAGCTGACTAATAATCCCTCGCATACTACCTGAAGGCATCAAGTCTGCCAGAACAAGACCCTCGCTATGAATGAAAGAAACAAGTGGAAACATTAAGGGCTACGAGTATGTGACGCCAACAGGCAGAAAAAGAGTGTTCCACACTCGCCGTCATGGCTACTGGCGGCGCTGACTGATGCTCCCACGTTTAAATACACATATATACCCCATAAAGTGAACGGGGGGATGGCCGCCGCGGTAGCTTAGGTGGTAGAGCATCGGACGCGTTATTCGAAGGTCGCAGGTTCGGTCCCTGCCCGTGCCAAGCTATCTTTTCGTCCACTTTTCTTTCTTCACATTTACATTACATTACTACTAATAACGTCCCCTATACTTTCCTTGGCATTATTGTCTGTTAGTTCTCATTAATATTGTGTGTAACAAAGAAAAACGATCCCTTAAAAGTTTCCACTTCTTTCCTTCATAAGTAGCATCTGAGTGTCTTAGGCCTGCATTCCTTCGATAACTGAGAGTGGAACGTCTTAGTGTCGTGCAAGTGGCTAACAAATTGCAAAGTTTGCCATAAATGTCTGTTTAGCGATTCCCTTACTAAGAATGCTCACACGCACATACAGGCAAACAGGATGAGATTTAACATGACCGAGAACCCCCGATATCATAATAAGCTTCATTGCAGCATGGAGCGAGCGCTCGCTGCGTCTCTCTTGCCTTTCATCGATTGAGTCTCCAATACTTCAGATTACGTGACTTTCAGCATTAGGTACGCGCGTATAGCCACCAGTAACTCGTGCTGGCTTTTTGCCGTTGCACCCGGCGCAGCCAACCGCTCCCATCCGGCGCGTGAGCTCAGTATAAGCACTCTACAGGACGGGCAGCTATGCGCAGCAACGGTCTGGCTGGAAGAGGGGACAGGTGCTCCTCTTCCTCCGTGCGCATGTTTACTTGGCTTCTAGCACTGAGCTGGCAGGAACGCGGCACCTGTCAAGGCACCATCCCTCTCGGCTCTTATACTCTCGCTCTGCCGTGCAGACCGAAACACCACGGGTGCGCACAATCTGATCTAATTGAGGTCTTGACTTCTAGCATTCCGTCAGTGTGGATTCGTGGTAACCTGGCCCTCCTGAAAGCCGACGCCCCTGCGCGGATAGTGCCGACTAGGGATGGCGGATATCGGTATTCCCTTCAACCTGTAGTGTGCACAATTTTAAACATCTGCTATAGAGGCTTGACGCACACAGCGTGTTACTTCAACTGCCTTGAAACGCAATGTGCCCATTTGTACCTGCTTTCTGAGTGGCCAACAGCGCCCACCTATATACATTAGGCTGCGTATTACTGCAGAGGATAACGCTGTTGATGGCACTACCATGTTCGATGAGCCGCTTGACGTGCCCAACAGCATGATCGACGCGAAATTTAGAATGTATCGTTCACCCGGAATGAAGGTAACCTATAATCACTCGTATATTTCGAGCCTAAGAGATGATTATTTTTGTACAGAAATAGATGATGACTAACATCAGAATAAACAGGCAAGTAATTATACGTTAACTCAGACGAAATACTGAAATATGCGCGGATAAACATATTACCGGATTCTCCGTTTTTCAATAAGAATATGAAGCGTCTGGGTATAAAGTTTTATATAAAACATGCGCCACACCTGATACTATAGCGATGGCGACTGGCCAGTAAGGAAAACCCTTACGAACAAATATTTGTGTGAATTCGCAACGCTGGCGTTAATGGAAGAAAGCGAGGGCTTTAATAAAAGCACTTAAGAGACGACGTCTTCACGGACTACTTGGAATTCAGGACACGGAACACTCAAATAACACGCAAGAGGGCTTTTCTTTGCCCTAAATTATAGATTTCTGGAAACTTCGAGAAGAAGAGGGCCAAGTTAGTGTGCTACGCAAAAACGCGCTCAACGTGGAAAGGTGATCGTATAAATATCCATGTAATTATGCTTTAGTACACTGGCAGGCTTACTAGCAAAATTACTTACGCCTTTTTATTTCTTTTTTTGCAATTAACCGTCTTCCTTCGCTTCATTCATGTTTATAACATGTGAATAATAGACTCATAATGAGCTGTTCTATTTTAAGAAACAGAACGTCTGAGGGCACTGTGAATATCAGTGTGCGTCGGTATATCTGGCATTGTTGGCTATATAAAACTTGACGAACTTACGCGAGGAATTATAGAAAAAATTCTGTTCTCCTCTGTGTGGCGAAGGTAGTGTTGATATGCATATATATATATATATATATATATATATATATATATATATATATGCTCCCCTTCATAATCTGTTGTCTTGGTGTCTACAGTTCGCTCTCCACGTATGTCATGCGTCTACTCATGGAGCCCGGTATGGCGCTAAAGTATTTCCAGGGCTCCGGCGAAGCCGCCCTGCATTAGAGAAGCAGATTTCGTTCTGTAGCAATTTTGAACGAAGAAGAGTGCGACTTGTTTACAAGGCAGCATTACGAGCTTCCTGAAGCCGCTGTTACAAAACTTTACAAAGGCAGCCTGCGTGCGTTTTGCTGGTAGCAGTAGTTCCGGTAAAGTAAAGTATAGGAGAGTCGACACATTAGATGAAACTGTACACACCTAAAGTGGGTAGCGTGTACCATCTCGAAACCTGCCGAAATTGGCAGAAAAAAGGGACAATGGCACGCTAAGGACTTCGCACATAGAAAACAGACCTCAACTTCAGCACTGGTTCGTTACCGACTATGCGGGCTTCCGAAATATGTTTACATATTGACACATATCGAAGTCTCAAGAGGCTTTGTGAGGACACCAGTTTGTCATGCATTCCAAAATATTGCTGTTAGCGCAAAGAGTAAACACTTCGTTAAGTGTTTTTTTTTAATTTTAATACAAGTTTTCAACTACTTATTGGCATTTTTTTGTGTTGAGTTACTGGATTATGCACTCTACGTATCTATGCAGCCAGGGCCTGTCAGGATTGCGTCGTGAGCCTGAAGCGTTGTCAAAGTGCAGAAAAAAGACAATTTTTTGTTGGTCGCGCCTTTACAACATTTAGAGTCACAAATGGAAGTATTTTCCTGTGTACTTGTGAGTGTGTATTAATGCGTATTTTTTATTCAATAAATACTTATAGTACTATTTGCCTTTCATTTGAAACGAAAATGAGGGTATAATGCATCGGAAGTGCTAACATTAGAATAGACAATCGAGCCCGAATTTCTTCAATTTGTGGTTAAGTGGTGCATCAGGAGAGATGAACATAAACGAGTAGCTGCATCAAACACAACTAAAATACGGCCATCAAGAGACAATGTGTTTCGTTGTTTCTATCCCGCATTTCACGATAAATTTAGAAGACTTGAAAGCTCCCCTATATCCATCAAGTTAGGAGGCAACCCTGTGGGTGGAATATATCATTCTAGGGGGTGTCCTTTTTGCAGAATACGGATTTCCAGCATAAAAAAAAATTGCGGAGCCTCAACATTCATACATGTACGGATTACCAACGAAGCTGTATTCGTGTTTTTGCCGTAGACGCCTGTCCAATCGCTTATACGGGCGTGAGTAAGAGCAGATGGTGAAGTTCTTCTTTGGACTCATGCCTTATCCGCCTTTGCAGGGTCTTGCTTTTGCTGTATGCATGATACTCATATCTCTCCGCCTTTTCATGTTTTTTTCTGCAGAGTAAGCGCCCTGTGCCGCCTTGGTGTGTTTGTCCGCATTTCTTCTGTTTTTTTTTCTGCTGCGTTACGCGCTCCGCAGCTGCGCAGTGTTATTTTCGCTCTATATCTCTGTTGTGCATTTTATCTACATAGGGACGCGACATGTACACACCCTCCCCGCTTCCCCGAAAACTCTAGGGCTAGATGTAAATAAATAAACAAATAAGTGGATCAATCAATAAATAAATGAGTGAAAAAATAAATAGCATCCCATGACCGGCAAATCGGCGCTTATGTTTGGGAGAGAAGCAGAATATCAAGAATTGGAAGAAGAGGTTGGAGTAAGCGCGTGCCGGTTCATGATTATGGTAATTTTTGTTCGCGACTAATGGGAATTCCCCGGGCTTTACACATCTCCGCTTTTGGAAATTATAGACAGTCTGCACTAAGTCGCGCAATTCTGGGTCATAGCGGAACAGGTGACTGCAAAGCTATGGCCGCCTGGCTAAGTTTAATGCTAGGTTTATAGATCATATTGCTATAAAGCTAGTTATGGCAAGATCTACTGTTTCTCTATTTCCCAAGTTCCATCAGTCTCAACCGGCTTGGTTCTTCTCCAGTCTGTCCCCCAACTCCAACCAAATCTCTGCATTAAGACATGCGCAGTGTCGTTGCCAGCTTTTCAGCGAGTCCGTAGTAGCTAGCAGTGGCTGGTGCAAGCCGGGACTGGCTACGGATTATTTTATTATTATTATTCTTATCTTATTATTATTATTATTATTATTATTATTATTATAGTATTT
>NW_023614767.1:0-60001 GCF_013339695.2 Rhipicephalus sanguineus
TCCCTCGTAGTCGTCGTGGTCGTAGTAGTTAGTAAAAAGTCTTACGCTTTGACCTCCAAGGTGGTGCCGGTGGGAGATTTCTCCTGTGCGTTGTTGAACAATAAAAAATTCGCAGCGTGCGCGTTAACTAAAAGCCGAATTCTTCTGTCTCTCATTCCCCATTAGCAGCCATTGGCATGTTCCAGTAGGAAACGTTAGTAGAAGTAGAAGTGTAAGTGTTAGCTAAAAGCCGACTTCTTCTGTCTCTCATTGCCATTAGCAGCCATTGTTTACCTCCAAGGTAGTGCCTGGTGAGATTTCTCCTGTGCGTGATTAAACAATAAAAATTTTGTTCAAAACGCCGTTGATTGATGAAATAAACCAACGAAAGACGCCAGATGTTTTGTAAAAGCAGAACGAAAGAACGCCAGATGTTTTTCTTAAAGTGTAGTAGTAGTAGTTCTATGTAGCCACCTCGCCCGATCGTCAACGGGCGAGGTGGACCGGCAACGGCGCGAGGACCCTGCAGTACGAGAGTTAAATCACACTAAAAGACATACTTTGCGGGCGATACACTCTAGTGAGCTTTCAACTTTTCGTCTTAGTGTACATGACAAAGAAATTATTTCTACGAAAAACGCAAGGCACACCTTGAGCAATATGTTTGGTTTTGGGACGCTAAATGGAACCATGAGGCGATGCGAAGCCGGAGCACTTGCACGATCGCGTTCCGCTTGGTACCGCGTTCCGTCATAGCTTGCGTGACGTCCCTGCGTGTTCCACGTCAGGGGCGTCCATCACTTAAGAGTCATGGCGCCCGTCGCGTCTTGGACGCCTTCGAAGGCCCTTGTCTTCGACGTTGTTGTCCCTACGGGGACTAGTCCCGAGACCGTCGTTGATGCGACGGCCTCAATAGTTGGCCTCTCCGAGGTATACTGCGTACAGCATCAGGGAGCTCAAAACTTCCAGGTCACCGTTAAGAGCATGGCTTCCATGTCTCTCATCGTCAATGCTGGCTGCCTGGTGATCGGCGGCGAGCGTGTTCAAGTCGTCCCCGTTGGCCCACAAGTGACCAACGTCGCCTGCCTGTTCCTGCCATCGTTTGTCTCAAACGAAGCTCTTGTCCAGGCGTTGTCGCCATACGGCAAGGTGCTCACTGTCACCAGTGGTTTGATGAGTGCGCGGCGAGGCGTACTCACTGGAACGCGCTTCATCCGAATGGAGATGAACGCCGTTAATCCTGTGCCGAACTACCTGCGGATCTCCGGTCACCGTGCCACGTTCGACTACCGTGGCCTCCAGCGTGTATGTCGAAGATGCGGCTCAAGTGACCATCTACGAGCCCAGTGCACAGCGCCGTATTGTGGTCGCTGCGGTGTGCATGGTCACGTAGGCGACGGATGTGACCGCCCGTGCCGGCGCTGCGGGGACGGCCACCCCACTGTCGTTTGCCCTGTCCGCCGCTCTTACTCAGACGCTGCCACTGGTGCATTCCCACCGCTGAAACCGGCGTCAGTACCGACTACCGACTCCGGAGACGTGGAAGAGGTCACGGACGCTGTGCTGGCATCATCTCTTCGAGTTCCCTCGAACGAAGCGCAAGATGAAGGCTCGATTGCCGATGCAACGCCATGCGCGTCGGCCTCCCCACCGATGCAGGAAGCATGCGCTTCGGAAGACGCAGCGCGCTGTCCTGCTAACGACGTCGGCGTTCCTCCTACGCCTTCTGATGCTATGTGTACAAATGAGCTCAGTTCTCGGGCTGCTGCTGTTGGCGTTACCCCTGCGAACGTTTACAGAACGCCAGTGCACATTCATCGCGTGCTCAGGAGAATATCGCAGCCTCTTCCGTTGCTGCAACTCCGACCACTTCGACGCCGCGTCGTACACGTAAGAAATCGCCCGCACGAAAGGTACTTACACCGGCCCGCCGAGACGTGGACAGTGCTGCTACCATAGAGGACGTGGATCCAAGCTTACCGGCAGCTCAGCCTCTACCTCCACAGGACACGTCTTCAGAGGACAGCTTCAGCCTGGGACTGGATGGTAGCATCGGACTGTCTAGCCTTGGTGAATTTGACGTCGAAATGGAAGCTCCACGTGAAATCAAGCGAGGGCACACTTCCACCTCTTGCTCAGATGAAGTCAGCGACGGCCGTGCTGAAGCCCAACGGCCCAAAAAACCTCGACCCTCTTCCGGAGGGTCGAACTGTGCGTCGTGACTTGGTTAAGAAAGTGTCCCCTGGACACTTTCCGGGACGCCGTCTAGAACTATGCGTCCAGGTTAGTCTTTACTTTTCATTATGGCTACTTTACTTAATATTATTTCATTGAACGTTCAAGGTTTTCGCAGTGCGGCAAAGCAGGCCGAAGTGATTAGCGTAGCCCGTGCTGCGAATTGTGATGTTTTGTGCCTGCAGGAAACCAATTTCTGCTCACTATCCGACGTGCTGGCTTTTAAACGAAAGTTCAACATTGATTGTTACTTCTCTTTCGCTACATGTCGTTTTACAGGAGTTGGAATTATTATATTTAATCGGGCTTTATTGAGGGATCACCATGTTCTTTACGACGGCGTGGGGAGGGTGTTGGCTTTAGACTGCGTCTACCTTTCTTTTAGATTGCGGATACTGTGCGTGTATGGGCCAGCACAAGCCGGGCAGTCTAATGATTTCTTTAGAGACCTGGATGTTTTCTTTCTCGACGGTCGTCACGTTATTCTAATCGGGGACTTTAATTGTGTGTTAAATACGCGAACCGATGTACAAGGTCCTGGCTGGGGTCGGTCTGCTTGGAATTCACGTGAGCTGCGTCGCCTTGTCCAGCACTTTTCATTACTGGATGCGCACAATGTATTGCACGGAAATACCTTTGTTTGGACATGGCGACGCGGACCGTCCTCCAGCAGGCTCGACCGCGCTTATGTTCCCCGTGCCTTAGAGGCGTTTGTCTCTGATTTACATGTTCTGCCCTTCCCATCTTCTCCTGTGTATATCTCTGAGCATCGCCCCATTGTCCTAGAGCTTGAAATTCCATTTTCTTTTTCGGAAAAACCATGGCGCCTTGATGTTCGTGTCCTCCAGGACGCGCGCTCACAGTCGGTTTTGTCACTGTGCAATACGTGTGTCGCTCGCTACATCTGGTCCAAATGACTGGGATGCGCTTAAAACGCAGTGGCGTCTGCACTGTTCAATTGAAGGGCGTTCGCTGCGTCGTCGCGTTTCTGAGGAGCTGGCCGACACTGCAACGAAGTTGCGCATCGCCCTGCGCGCCGAAACGCCGTCTCCCCTAATGCGAGCTTGGCAGCGTGAGCTGCGTGAACGCTTCCAGCGCTTGACTGCTGCCTCGTCTCTGGCGGCGGCAGCGTGGCGTTGTAGGTACAACCCCTGTGCACATCCGGAGGTACTACGCTATGCTAGGCATTCATTTTTTGGGCAGTCACAGTCATCTGTCTCTATGACCACACAGATACCACCTGCGCAGCCGCTTCCTCCGCGTGATCGATCTCTTTTTTTGGCGCATTTTGAAGCCATGTCATGTTCGGCCATGCAAGCAAACTTTGATATATTACCGCCAATGCTTAGAGGGTTGCCCCGTGTTCCTCAACAAGTCGCTGATTCACTGCACGTCCCTCCGTCCCCCGAAGAGGTAAAGGCCGCACTGCAATCTATGAAACGTGGAACGGCCCCCGGGCCAGACGGTTTTCCAGTTGAGTTTTACCTGACATTCTGGAATGAGATTGGTGCTGCCTTTACTGCGGTTATCCGGCGGTGTTTTGAGGACCGCGTGTTTCCACCCAGTTTTCGAGATGGCCGTATTGTACTAATCCCAAAAGGTGACGCTTCATCTCTTAGTCCTGAAGAATGGAGGCCTATCACGCTCCTTAATGTTGATTATAAGATCTTCGCGACAGTTATAGTTCGACGTCTGAGGGCTCTGTTGAACACCTTGGTGGGTCATCACCAGGCTTCGTCAGTGCCCGGACGAGAAATACACAGCTTGTCCTTTACTACACGCGATGTCATAGCCTATACGCTGTCGCGGTCTGCGCGTGGTCTCCTGGTGTCTTTGGACCAGGAGAAAGCATTTGACCGACTGGAGCACGCGTATATCTTCATCGTGCTCACAGCCTTCGGCTTTCCGCATTCATTTGTGGAATTAATCAGAAACACCTACGCTGGTATAAAAAGCACGCTGGTTCTGGATGGCTGGGAAAGTGCAGCTTTTCCCATTACACGTGGGGTCCGTCAGGGATGTCCATTATCCCCTGTACTATTTGTCCTCAGCATTGAGCCATTTTTGTGTGCTTTAGACTCTGATTCGCGCGTCCGGGGTCTTGCACTCCCTGGCAGCAGTGTTGTGAAAGTCACAGCTTTTGCTGATGACATAACCCTGTACCTTTCAGATGAAGATAGTCTTTCACACAGTCTGCGTGTGTTCTTCGAGTACGGTGACATTTCAGGTGCAGCACTGAACTTCTCCAAATCCCGATATTTGTTCATTGGTTTTCCGAACTCTCGGCTTAGCTCAGTTTCCCCTATTCAACCGGCAACATCCCTTTCTATTTTAGGTATTTTATACAACCACTATGGCATTTGTGACTCTGTTTGGTTAACCGCTCTCGAAGAAGTCAGACAAAAAATTCAGGACGCACAGGATTTCGACTTTCCGCTTCTCGAGCGGAGATACCTTGCGCAGACTGTATTTTGCGGTCGTGCTTGGTACCTCTGTCACGTGGTGCAGCCGCCATTACGTATCGTGCGATCACTGCAGTCGGCTTTGTGTTCCTTTTTTTGGTCAGGTGGCACTGAGTTGGTTTCTCGTGCGGTGCTAGGTCAAGAGCGTTCCCAGGGAGGCTTTGCTTTCCCTTCGGTGTCCATACGCTGCCGGCTACTGGCACTGCGCTTCCTGCTGCACCTTTTACAAGGTGAAGAAACCCCCGCGCGAACTCTTGCGTATTACTTTCTAGGCACTCACCTCCGGTATTTGATGCCTAATGTACATCTTAACAGAGGCCCACAGTCAATAACACTTCCTGCATTTTATGCAACAGCTGTTGCATTTTTTCGGCATGTCGAGTCGACCTGCCCTGGAGTAGATGTGCTGAGTAATCCTATTGTTAACACAACAGCTGCTTTATTGCTCCCGCTAGTTCCCCCGGCTCGCCGGGTACGCTCTAGTCGTGTGACTTGGAGCGCGCTAACGGCGTCTTTTCTACCTGGCCACCTCCGGGACTTCATGTGGCGTCTGGGATGGGGTGTGCTTCCAACTCTCGACCGCCTCGAGCGGTGGAGAATGGTACAGTCAGCAACATGCCCGAACTGCACCCTTCAGGAAACAAATCAGCATGTTCTGAGGCAATGTGTCATTGCACGTATTTTCTGGAGGACCGTGCATGCCGGATTTCGCGGCCTCGGAGTAAATCGCTTCGTTTGTTCTGGGCGTTGTTCTCGAGGTCGCTTCGCGTGCCTTCTCATTATTGCCGGCGCTTTCTGTCTTTGGCGCAACCGCTGCGAGGCGGTTGCAGCGGGCCGTCGCCGTCGCGCTCTCTTCCCAATCCTAGAGCGACTGTACACGGAGCTTCTATCTGTTCTGTCGGAGGAGCTCTTCTTCCTCGGTGAGGAGGAATTCCTTCGGCACTGGTCTTGCCCCTTTGTGTTGGTCTGTGACAGACGCGTAAAGCTTGTTTTTCGGCCTGCCTGGTTTTGGTAGGCTGATGTCTCGGTTGGTATCGGCAGAAGCGCCATGTAAATACACAAGATGTACATATTGATGTTTTATTTGTGCTTTCTGTTTTACCATATAATGTGCATAAATATACCTAGCTTTTTGTGGCATATTATATGTATGTGTGTGTAAATGTGCTAAAAATCAATTGTACGTGTTGCCTCCGCGTCATTCCATGTGTTTATTTATGTCCATGTTACTGAATTATGTTTTGTCTTTCTCGTGAACGTATTTCTAGCAAGAAAACGTCATGTTCAATTGTTATTGATGTTAACCGTTTGTGATACAATAAATTTTTCTAAACACACATGCTACCGACCTCGCGTCGTGGAACGCGCGTCCTGTCTTCCCTCTAGCCTTGCCTTTAATTCGCACAGGGCGAGCGGGGAATGCGATCGCTCTTGGCGCTCTTTCGCTCGGGAGCGGACTTCTTTTCTTGCATTTCACCGATCACAAGTGATAATGAAGGGACCACGTAAACCAACAGTACAATAAAAGTTTGATGTTTAATATATACACGATGTTTCACACTCTTTATATTATGTACTAGGCGCATTTCACGGAACAGTTTCACGGTTTACAGGTGATTCCCTCCGTAGCTTCGCCCCACTCATCATCATTCACCCCGTGGATATGCTGTGATTTTTTCTTTACTCCATGTCGCACAAGATCTAGAGAATGCTGTCTGTGGGCCGTCGCAGTTCGCACAGTGGTGTGAGCCGCTACGGGAGTTGGATGAGTGGTGATCATGATCACCGCACTTTGCCGACGTTTGGGGGCCTCGGCAGCTCAGCGAACCACGGCCGTATCTCTAACAATTAAAACATCTGCGTGGGTTAGGGATAGAAGGTCTGAATTTTATTTTGTAGTAGCTAGTTTCAGGGTCTCCGGTAGCACACTCGAGGAAAATGTGAGGACGAGATGTTTTCTCGGAATGTCTTTATTGTTTTTCTTTTATTCTGTGTACGTTGCTTACCTGCTGTCCCTTACACCATCTAACAGCTCCTGCTCACTAAGGTTCGAAAGATCATCATCAGAAACACTTCTTTTCTCGAGTTTATCGGTCGAAGTGGGTCACAGAAATTTCAACGTTTCCGAATGCCACAAGGCTAGTCAGTTTTGCATGCTGGAGCTTGTTGCGAACGTTCGGGAGGAGATCGCCGCTAGGCAGTTTCGTGGCTTGGTGGCCAGGTCCTCGTGTTTCTGTAAGCATTTTGGCAAATGTGAATGGTGAAATGGATCTGATATTTTCTGGGCTGGAGGTAGGAACAACGTGGAAGTTCGGGAATATTTCCATCTGTATCTGCTGGCCAACTAGTTACATGATTTCCTCGGTGCGTCCTCATTTTGAGAGAGAACGATTGGGTATCTTAGGCAAGGCTACGCCCACGAATGTGAAAAATGATTCGACAGCTGCACCAGCCGTCCACCGTACAGCTTGACAAGGGGACGCTACAAGGTTTGCACATAAACTATATTTGCCAACCTCAGCTGTACACAGCCACTATAACTGAATATCTAGTAATAAAGGTCGGCTACTCCACACAAGGTTAATCCAAGCCGCCTATGATAAGGAAGAAGTAGCAGAAGAGCAGACAGGACAGCAATGGGAGAAAGTAGGAAAGAAAATGATCAGACAGGAGGGCAGGAAAAGGTGATAGGCCCATTTCCCGTTGGCGGGGCACCCAAGGGGTGCCGTCTACATGAAGTCAGGGCCAAAGCGGTGTGTTGCATCCGCCAATTGGCCTAAAGGTCCAATCACGCGACCTCGATTCAACCCCCGGGATCCATTTTCCTCGGACACGGTAAAGCCATGCACAAGGACGTGTGGGAGTGTGTCGAGGTCTCGGGTCCGTTTTGGCTCGGGTCCATGGCGACGTGACTTTCCAAACGCCTGCAAAATTCTGAAACAATTTTGGACGAGGAAGTGTAGAGAAGTACAGGAAGTAAGCAATATTCGAGGAAATGAAATTTGCAGAATAAAGATATTGTGTAAGCAGATGACCAAGTTCGAGTAAAGATTGTTTGCCAGTTTCGCATTCTCGTGATTGAACCACTCATGCCTGATAAAGTTGAGGCGTGCCATAGCATGAAGAGTTGTAATGATTCCGAGCCTCCCGAAATATTTCTTCAATAAAAAGCCTTACCAAACCTGACAGCTTTGTCGAGGAAGCCACGCACATGCGTCTATTTTTTGGTATATGGCATGGTAATGGCATATTTGTTTTCTATATATGTTAATGAGCACCTGTGTCCCGCACTAAATAGACTTCTCGGCATGACCATGGAAAAAAAGAAGGCGCAAGGCTGGAAGTTCATATGGACGAGAGATGGTAAAATATTAAAACGTACGAAGTAAATGCGACATTGATAATGTTGTGGGACATGTCATGTATTTTAGCCGTGTCCATTTTGTAGAAAGCAGCTTTTAGGCACCATTCCTGCCTCCAGTGGCGTCGCCGTCTCCATTGCCGTGGCCGTCGCCGATGGTGGCGTTACCGATAGATATGAAAAAATAAACTCCGAAAAAAAAAACGCAGGATCGAATGCAATTTGAACCCGGGCCCTCTGCGTGGCAGTCGAGTATAGTATCACAGAGCCAGGCTGGTGCTTGAAACTCATTCGCAAAAAGACTATACATGCGTAATCAGGGGCAAGGAAACGCTTTAACTTAGGTATTATAGCGTGTCAGAAGAGTAAAATAACAACCAGTCATTACACAATGCTATTTGCGCTACGATTTTGTGGTTTAATGTTTAAACAAAGTGTACATAATACCTTACAGATGTGCAGCGGGTACCTCGCTTATCCGCCGAAAGGCGAATAATGGCGTAGTGGGCGCTGTCCTACTTCACAAAATTTATGATTTACGGCGTAGTCGATACCTTTTGCACAGCCAAAACTTCAAACACAATTGGACTTGCTCCAAGACGAAGCTGCGTTCAGAATGCGCATTAGGCAGTATCGTAATCATCGGTGAATTGCTTTCTTTCTTTCAACTTTGACGAGATTGCCTGATGATGTAGACAACAGTTTTTTAGTTTTCATAACGTGAAAAGTGTTATTGCTTTCATTTAAACACGCCATGAGCTAAAATAGAGGGGATAACTTGTGTGCTCTTTCAGAAAGCTTTAGCCTTTCTTTCTTTTCAACGTATCGATTATTCGACGAAAAAAAAGCTTTAATCAAAAGCGTCTAGTCGACGAAACGCCGTACGACTGAACGAATAAATGTATATCGATTGAAATATTTATTCAACCAAGTCTCAGTTGAAGAGGACAACATTACGGCGTGCAATCGTGGCTGTCACACTTCACGTCTATTGCCGCCGTATGCTCTATGGGTCTGCCATTCTGATACGTCGCCAAAAAATTGAAGAGGAAAATGCTATGGCGTGTACAGGTGGGCATTACTAGTCGTCGACATTGGCGCCGGATGAGGCATGATTCAAATGCCATCTGAAGGTGGTGCTTTGTTGGCGAAATTGAACAGGAAAATATGGGAGTGCGGAAACAAGAACGCAACAATTTGTATTCATGGCCACCGATGCGGTTTGAGAAAACGTTCTTTCTACTCTGATGACTCGAGTGGAAAATGAAGTGAAAATCCTAATTGAGTGGACGCGTGGTCTTGAGATTTGACGTTCATTTCCGACGTTGAAGTGTGACCAAATGCCTTACCAATTTGATAGTTTGGAGGGAAAAGGAATAAAGTGTAATGGTTGGGATACGTGGGCGCGACTCTAGAAGTTTATGGCTACCTGGTGAGGAGTCAGGGCAAAGCCCTTCCGCTCTAATACTTCGCGTGGAAGATTCAAGAGCAAAATGTAACTTTGTTGACATGTGGGAGGATAGTTGAAATTCATTGCCACCGCATCAGTGATGGGATAAATGACCTTCCAATCTCATAGCAGGATTGAAAAACTGAAGCGCAAAATATAATTTTGCGCACACTTGGTCTTTGCACTCGAATATCATGTCGCCACATGACGCTTGAGATAAATGCCCTTCCAATCTGACATTTCAAGGGGAAAATTGAAGAGCAAAATATTATTGTGCTGACACGCTGGCGTGGCTCTTAAGGAGCATTGATACTGGACGAGGTATGAGAGAAAGGTCCTTCCAATCTGTGACTTCCCGGGGAAAATTAATCAGGAAGTATATTGGTGCGCACTCGTGGGCATGACAGTTGCGGTTCATCGACAACAGATGAGCCATCAGATATGCATCCTTCCAGTGAGATATTCGGAGGGAAATCGAAGAGAAAGTCGTAATGGTGAGCGTCCATCTGCCGCATGCTCTCTACAATTGGTGACCCGGTTTTCTTAAACGCACAGAAGGGGGAACCTTGTGGTGAGCGTCGGAACTCGCAAGCCCAAGTTGCGTTTACATTAACACGCCTCCGCACCCTCACGTAACATAAACTCCGCGCCGCGAACCTTACTTTGTGTATCCTTTCTTACACTGTGATTTTGTGTATGCGTAAGACAATCGCTGGTGTGCGCCTTCCCTCTTCCCTATTTCCTTCCCTTTACGCGGTGGCGGCCCGCGCTCGCGTGCTGCCGCAGCTCAGCAGACGGAGAATAAACATCCATACCACACGGACCTCTCGTCTCGCAGTCTGTCCATCTGCCGCATGCTACTCTACAATTGGTGACCCGGTTTTCTTAAACGCACAGAAGGGGGAACCTTGTGGTGAGCGTCGGAACTCGCAAGCCCAAGTTGCGTTTACATTAATACGCCTCCGCACCCGCACGTAACATAAACTCCGCGCCGCGAACCTTACTTTGTGTATCCTTTCTTACACTGTGATTTTGTGTATGCGTAAGACAATCGCTGGTGCGCGCCTTCCCTCTTCCCTATTTCCTTCCCTTTACGCGGTGGCGGCCCGCGCTCGCGTGCTGCCGCAGCTCAGCAGACGGAGAATAAACATCCATACCACACGGACCTCTCGTCTCGCAGTCTGTCCATCTGCCGCATGCTCTCTACAATTGGTGACCCGGTTTTCTTAAACGCAGAGAAGGGGGGAACCTTGTGGTGAGCGTCGGAACTCGCAAGCCCAAGTTGCGTTTACATTAACACGCCTCCGCAGCCTCACGTAACATAACTCCGCGCCGCGAACCTTACTTTGTGTATCCTTTCTTACACTGTGATTTTGTGTATGCGTAAGACAATCGCTGGTGGCGCCTTCCCTCTTCCCTATTCCTCCCTTTACGCGGTGGCGGCCCGCGCTCGCGTGCTGCCGCAGCTCAGCAGACGGAGAATAAACATCCATACCACACGGACCTCTCGTCTCGCAGTCTGTCCATCTGCCGCATGCACTCTACAATTGGTTACCCGGTTTTCTTAAACGCACAGAAGGGGGAACCTTGTGGTGAGCGTCGGAACTCGCAAGCCCAAGTTGCGTTTACATTAACACGCCTCCGCACCCTCACGTAACATAAACTCCGCGCCGCGAACCTTACTTTGTGTATCCTTTCTTACATTGTGATTTTGTGTATGCGTAAGAAAATCGCTGGTGCACACCTTCCCTCATCCCTTTACGCGGTGGCGGCCCGCGCTCGCGTGCTGCCGCAGCTCAGCAGACGGAGAATAAACATCCATACCACACGGACCTCTCGTCTCGCAGTCTGTCCATCTGCCGCATGCACTCTACAATTGGTTACCCGGTTTTCTTAAACGCACAGAAGGGGGAACCTTGTGGTGAGCGTCGGAACTCGCAAGCCCAAGTTGCGTTTACATTAACACGCCTCCGCACCCTCACGTAACATAAACTCCGCGCCGCGAACCTTACTTTGTGTATCCTTTCTTACATTGTGATTTTGTGTATGCGTAAGAAAATCGCTGGTGCGCACCTTCCCTCTTCCCTATTTCCTTCCCTTTACGCGGTGGCGGCCCGCGCTCGCGTGCTGCCGCAGCTCAGCAGACGGAGAATAAACATCCATACCACACGGACGTCTCGTCTCGCAGTCAGTCCATCTGCCGCATGCTCTCTAAAATTGGTGACCCGGTTTTCTTAAACGCACAGAAGGGGGAACCTTGTGGTGAGCGTCGGAACTCGCAAGCCCAAGTTGCGTTTACATTCACACGCCTCCGCACCCGCACGTAACATAAACTCCGCGCCGCGAACCTTACTTTGTGTATCTTTTCTTACACTGTGATTTTGAGTATGCGTAAGACAATCGCTGGTGTGCGCCTTCCCTCTTCCCTATTCCTTCCCTTTACGCGGTGGCGGCCCGCGCTCGCGTGCTGCCGCAGCTCAGCAGACGGAGAATAAACATCCATACCACACGGACGTCTCGTCTCGCAGTCAGTCCATCTGCCGCATGCTCTCTACAATTGGTGACCCGGTTTTCTTAAACGCACAGAAGGGGGAACCTTGTGGTGAGCGTCGGAACTCGCAAGCCCAAGTTGCGTTTACATTAACACGCCTCCGCACCCGCACGTAACATAAACTCCGCGCCGCGAACCTTACTTTGTGTATCTTTTCTTACACTGTGATTTTGAGTATGCGTAAGACAATCGCTGGTGTGCGCCTTCCCTCTTCCCTAATTCCTTCCCTTTACGCGGTGGCGGCCCGCGCTCGCGTGCTGCCGCAGCTCAGCAGACGGAGAATAAACATCCATACCACACGGACGTCTCGTCTCGCAGTCAGTCCATCTGCCGCATGCTCTCTACAATTGGTGACCCGGTTTTCTTAAACGCACAGAAGGGGGAACCTTGTGGTGAGCGTCGGAACTCGCAAGCCCAAGTTGCGTTTACATTAACACGCCTCCGCACCCTCACGTAACATAAACTCCGCTCCGCGAACCTCACTTTGTGTATCCTTTCTTACATTGTGATTTTGTGTATGCGTAAGAAAATCGCTGGTGCACACCTTCCCTCTTCCCTATTTCCTTCCCTTTACGCGGTGGCGGCCCGCGCTCGCGTGCTGCCGCAGCTCAGCAGACGGAGAATAAACATCCATACCACACGGACCTCTCGTCTCGCAGTCTGTCCATCTGCCGCATGCACTCTACAATTGGTTACCCGGTTTTCTTAAACGCACAGAAGGGGGAACCTTGTGGTGAGCGTCGGAACTCGCAAGCCCATGTTGCGTTTACATTAATACGCCTCCGCACCCGCACGTAACATAAACTCCGCGCCGCGAACCTTACTTTGTGTATCCTTTCTTACACTGTGATTTTGTGTATGCGTAAGACAATGGCTGGTGCGCGCCTTCCCTCTTCCCTATTTCCTCACCTTTACGCGGTGGCGGCCCGCGCTCGCGTGCTGCCGCAGCTCAGGAGACGGAGAATAAACATCCATACCACACGGACCTCTCGTCTCGCAGTCTGTCCATCTGCCGCATGCTCTCTACAATTGGTGACCCGGTTTTCTTAAACGCAGAGAAGGGGGGAACCTTGTGGTGAGCGTCGGAACTCGCAAGCCCAAGTTGCGTTTACATTAACACGCCTCCGCACCCTCACGTAACATAAACTCCGCGCCGCGAACCTTACTTTGTGTATCCTTTCTTACATTGTGATTTTGTGTATGCGTAAGAAAATCGCTGGTGCGCGCCTTCCCTCTTCCCTATTCCTTCCCTTTACGCGGTGGCGGCCCGCGCTCGCGTGCTGCCGCAGCTCAGCAGACGGAGAATAAACATCCATACCACACGGACGTCTCGTCTCGCAGTCAGTCCATCTGCCGCATGCTCTCTACAATTGGTGACCCGGTTTTCTTAAACGCACAGAAGGGGGAACCTTGTGGTGAGCGTCGGAACTCGCAAGCCCAAGTTGCGTTTACATTAACACGCCTCCGCACCCTCACGTAACATAAACTCCGCGCCGCGAACCATACTTTGTTTATCCTTTCTTACACTGTGATTTTGTGTATGCGTAAGACAATCGCTGGTGTGCGCCTTCCCTCTTCCCTATTTCCTTCCCTTTACGCGGTGGCGGCCCGCGCTCGCGTGCTGCCGCAGCTCAGCAGACGGAGAATAAACATCCATACCACACGGACGTCTCGTCTCGCAGTCAGTCCATCTGCCGCATGCTCTCTACAATTGGTGACCCGGTTTTCTTAAACGCACAGAAGGGGGAACCTTGTGGTGAGCGTCGGAACTCGCAAGCCCAAGTTGCGTTTACATTAACACGCCTCCGCACCCTCACGTAACATAAACTCCGCGCCGCGAACCTTACTTTGTGTATCCTTTCTTACATTGTGATTTTGTGTATGCGTAAGAAATTCGTTGGTGCACACCTTCCCTCATCCCTTTACGCGGTGGCGGCCCGCGCTCGCGTGCTGCCGCAGCTCAGCAGACGGAGAATAAACATCCATACCACACGGACGTCTCGTCTCGCAGTCAGTCCATCTGCCGCATGCTCTCTACAATTGGTGACCCGGTTTTCTTAAACGCACAGAAGGGGGAACCTTGTGGTGAGCGTCGGAACTCGCAAGCCCAAGTTGCGTTTACATTCACACGCCTCCGCACCCGCACGTAACATAAACTCCGCGCCGCGAACCTTACTTTGTGTATCTTTTCTTACACTGTGATTTTGAGTATGCGTAAGACAATCGCTGGTGTGCGCCTTCCCTCTTCCCTATTCCTTCCCTTTACGCGGTGGCGGCCCGCGCTCGCGTGCTGCCGCAGCTCAGCAGACGGAGAATAAACATCCATACCACACGGACCTCTCGTCTCGCAGTCTGTCCATCTGCCGCATGCTCTCTACAATTGGTGACCCGGTCTTCTTAAACGCAGAGAAGGGGGGAACCTTGTGGTGAGCGTCGGAACTCGCAAGCCCAAGTTGCGTTTACATTAACACGCCTCCGCAGCCTCACGTAACATATACTCCGCGCCGCGAACCTTACTTTGTGTATCCTTTCTTACATTGTGATTTTGTGTATGCGTAAGAAAATCGCTGGTGCGCACCTTCCCTCTTCCCTATTTCCTTCCCTTTACGCGGTGGCGGCCCGCGCTCGCGTGCTGCCGCAGCTCAGCAGACGGAGAATAAACATCCATACCACACGGACCTCTCGTCTCGCAGTCTGTCCATCTGCCGCATGCACTCTACAATTGGTTACCCGGTTTTCTTAAACGCACAGAAGGGGGAACCTTGTGGTGAGCGTCGGAACTCGCAAGCCCAAGTTGCGTTTACATTAACACGCCTCCGCACCCGCACGTAACATAAACTCCGCGCCGCGAACCTTACTTTGTGTATCCTTTCTTACACTGTGATTTTGTGTATGCGTAAGACAATCGCTGGTGTGCGCCTTCCCTCTTCCCTATTTCCTTCCCTTTACGCGGTGGCGGCCCGCGCTCGCGTGCTGCCGCAGCTCAGCAGACGGAGAATAAACATCCATACCACACGGACGTCTCGTCTCGCAGTCAGTCCATCTGCCGCATGCTCTCTACAATTGGTGACCCGGTTTTCTTAAACGCACAGAAGGGGGAACCTTGTGGTGAGCGTCGGAACTCGCAAGCCCAAGTTGCGTTTACATTAACACGCCTCCGCACCCGCACGTAACATAAACTCCGCGCCGCGAACCTTACTTTGTGTATCCTTTCTTACACTGTGATTTTGTGTATGCGTAAGACAATCGCTGGTGTGCGCCTTCCCTCTTCCCTATTCCTTCCCTTTACGCGGTGGCGGCCCGCGCTCGCGTGCTGCCGCAGCTCAGCAGACGGAGAATAAACATCCATACCACACGGACGTCTCGTCTCGCAGTCAGTCCATCTGCCGCATGCTCTCTACAATTGGTGACCCGGTTTTCTTAAACGCACAGAAGGGGGAACCTTGTGGTGAGCGTCGGAACTCGCAAGCCCAAGTTGCGTTTACATTCACACGCCTCCGCACCCGCACGTAACATAAACTCCGCGCCGCGAACCTTACTTTGTGTATCCTTTCTTACACTGTGATTTTGTGTATGCGTAAGACAATCGCTGGTGTGCGCCTTCCCTCTTCCCTATTCCTTCCCTTTACGCGGTGGCGGCCCGCGCTCGCGTGCTGCCGCAGCTCAGCAGACGGAGAATAAACATCCATACCACACGGACGTCTCGTCTCGCAGTCAGTCCATCTGCCGCATGCTCTCTACAATTGGTGACCCGGTTTTCTTAAACGCACAGAAGGGGGAACCTTGTGGTGAGCGTCGGAACTCGCAAGCCCAAGTTGCGTTTACATTCACACGCCTCCGCACCCTCACGTAACATAAACTCCGCGCCGCGAACCTTACTTTGTGTATCCTTTCTTACACTGTGATTTTGTGTATGCGTAAGACAATCACTGGTGTGCGCCTTCCCTCTTCCCTATTACCTTCCCTTTACGCGGTGGCGGCCCGCGCTCGCGTGCTGCCGCAGCTCAGCAGACGGAGAATAAACATCCATACCACACGGACGTCTCGTCTCGCAGTCATGTCCATCTGCCGCATGCTCTCTACAATTGGTGACCCGGTTTTCTTAAACGCACAGAAGGGGGAACCTTGTGGTGAGCGTCGGAACTCGCAAGCCCAAGTTGCGTTTACATTAACACGCCTCCGCACCCGCACGTAACATAAACTCCGCGCCGCGAACCTTACTTTGTGTATCCTTTCTTACACTGTGATTTTGTGTATGCGTAAGACAATCGCTGGTGTGCGCTTCCCTCTTCCCTATTTCCTTCCCTTTACGCGGTGGCGGCCCGCGCTCGCGTGCTGCCGCAGCTCAGCAGACGGAGAATAAACATCCATACCACACGGACCTCTCGTCTCGCAGTCTGTCCATCTGCCGCATGCATCTCTACAATTGGTGACCCGGTTTTCTTAAACGCACAGAAGGGGGAACCTTGTGGTGAGCGTCGGAACTCGCAAGCCCAAGTTGCGTTTACATTAACACGCCTCCGCACCCGCACGTAACATAAACTCCGCGCCGCGAACCTTACTTTGTGTATCCTTTCTTACACTGTGATTTTGTGTATGCGTAAGACAATCGCTGGTGCGCGCCTTCCCTCTTCCCTATTCCTTCCCTTTACGCGGTGGCGGCCCGCGCTCGCGTGCTGCCGCAGCTCAGCAGACGGAGAATAAACATCCATACCACACGGACGTCTCGTCTCGCAGTCAGTCCATCTGCCGCATGCTCTCTACAATTGGTGACCCGGTTTTCTTAAACGCACAGAAGGGGGAACCTTGTGGTGAGCGTCGGAACTCGCAAGCCCAAGTTGCGTTTACATTCACACGCCTCCGCACCCGCACGTAACATAAACTCCGCGCCGCGAACCTTACTTTGTGTATCCTTTCTTACACTGTGATTTTGTGTATGCGTAAGACAATCGCTGGTGTGCGCCTTCCCTCTTCCCTATTCCTTCCCTTTACGCGGTGGCGGCCCGCGCTCGCGTGCTGCCGCAGCTCAGCAGACGGAGAATAAACATCCATACCACACGGACCTCTCGTCTCGCAGTCAGTCCATCTGCCGCATGCTCTCTACAATTGGTGACCCGGTTTTCTTAAACGCACAGAAGGGGGAACCTTGTGGTGAGCGTCGGAACTCGCAAGCCCAAGTTGCGTTTACATTAACACGCCTCCGCACCCGCACGTAACATAAACTCCGCGCCGCGAACCTTACTTTGTGTATCCTTTCTTACACTGTGATTTTGTGTATGCGTAAGACAATCGCTGGTGCGCGCCTTCCCTCTTCCCTATTTCCTCCCCTTTACGCGGTGGCGGCCCGCGCTCGCGTGCTGCCGCAGCTCAGCAGACGGAGAATAAACATCCATACCACACGGACCTCTCGTCTCGCAGTCATGTCCATCTGCCGCATGCTCTCTACAATTGGTGACCCGGTTTTCTTAAACGCACAGAAGGGGGAACCTTGTGGTGAGCGTCGGAACTCGCAAGCCCAAGTTGCGTTTACATTAACACGCCTCCGCACCCGCACGTAACATAAACTCCGCGCCGCGAACCTTACTTTGTGTATCCTTTCTTACACTGTGATTTTGTGTATGCGTAAGACAATCGCTGGTGCGCGCCTTCCCTCTTCCCTATTTCCTTCCCTTTACGCGGTGGCGGCCCGCGCTCGCGTGCTGCCGCAGCTCAGCAGACGGAGAATAAACATCCATACCACACGAACGTCTCGTCTCGCAGTCAGTCCATCTGCCGCATGCTCTCTACAATTGGTGACCCGGTTTTCTTAAACGCACAGAAGGGGGAACCTTGTGGTGAGCGTCGGAACTCGCAAGCCCAAGTTGCGTTTACATTAACACGCCTCCGCACCCGCACGTGACATAAACTCCGCGCCGCGAACCTTACTTTGTGTATCCTTTCTTACACTGATTTTGTGTATGCGTAACGCAATCGGTGGTGTGCGCCTTCCCTCTTCCCTTTTTCCTTCCCTTTACGCGGTGGCGGCCCGCGCTCGCGTGCTGCCGCAGCTCAGCAGACGGAGAATAAACGTCCATACCACACGGACGTCTCGTCTCGCAGTCAGGCCATCTGGCGCGTGCTCTCTACAATTGGTGGCCCGGTTTTCTTAAACGCACTGAAGGGGGAACATTGTGGTGAGCGTCGGAACTCGCAAGCCCAAGTTGCGTTTACATTCATACGCCCCCGCACCCGCACGTAACATAAACTCCGCGCCGCGAACCTTATTTTGTGTATCCTTTTTACACTGTGATTTTGTGTATGCGTAAGAGAATCGCTTGTGTGTGGCTTCCCTCTTTCCTTCCTTTTACGCGGTGGCGGCCCGCGCTCGCGTGCCACCGCAGCTCAGCAGACGGAGAATAAACATCCAAACCACACCGACGTCTCGTCCCGCAGTCAGTCTATCTGCCGCATGCTCTCTACACTTTAGATTTGTTGATTTATGAATACCCATGTGCTGGGCTTTGTTGGGCTCATCGATGTAGATAGTGCACGCCCTTAGCGATGTTGTCACCAATTCTGTGTGTTATTTTGTTCTTTTGTCGCCTTGAGGTGCGCCAGCTAAACATCTCTTTTTCATTTGCTTTTCACCGGTGTTTTGCGCGACGAAATGATGAATTTGGAATATTTAATTTTTATTGTTTGTGAAGTTGTCGCTTTCTTTCCAGCTCTAGCCGCAGTCGCCATTTTATAAATAAATAGGCCACCGACTTTTAGTTTTTTGAAGTGGTTATGCATTTCAAATGTATCGACTGTCTGTTCAACGTAAATGTTCATTTATTTGATTTTGTATGCCACGTAGCTTTTAACGCACTTCCTTTGGAACCTTCGGAGAACACAACTCAAATAAGCGCTAACAGAGTGAGATTTTCGCTCTTATGTGTTTGTGAGTGGTGCATGTTCGGCGATTCATAGTATAAGAATGTTATTCGAAATAATTAGTGTAGGTTTTTTGCAGTTGTTACCTGCCAGCAAGCGGTCAGCAGAACAAAGTGCGAAAAGCAAAATTCTTTTCAAATCCTGCAGTACCTTTACCTTAGCAATACATGCGGAATAAACTTTGCGTACTCTCAACTTTTATAATCTGATTATTCCTGCTGCTTGCCTAAAAGCAAAGCGTGAGCCACATTCATTTATTTACATGCATTGAAATCTACCTCATGTTAAAATACACAATCAGTGAAAAACAGCGTGATGATATTGTCATAGACAACGAAAACGCTTGCAAGAACCGGCGTTAAATGCTAGAAAAGAAAGAACGATGGCACAGGCAGCAATAAAGGCTGGCAGAAAATAATGAGGCTGCCATTATTTATACAATCTTGGCGACACGTACGATGAACAATGTTGGCTACAGCCATTTCTGCAATTATTGGCGATATGTTGGACGGACAATATTGGCTTGAGCCATATTTGCGAACATTGGACCATCACTGGCTTCCAATATTGGACCAATGCACATTTAGGTGTAGCAAAACCCCAAAAGCCAAAGTATGACCAAAATTCTGGCAATGTTTGGCAACCTTGGGCCGAGATCGGTCCAATTCCGGCATGCTGCCTGGCATACTAGTCTTCAGAATCATCCAGTTTTGCTGTGCCATGCTTTGCGCGGCTCACCATTTCTTTTGTGTCGTTATCTTCTATCTCTGTCCATGTTTTTCTCTGTCTCTCAATCTTTTTATGTCTTTATTCCTTCTAGGAGCTGGCTCTCCAGCTTTCTAAGCTGGGGGGAAGTGCCGCGCCACAACATGCATCCGTTGCTCTCGCTAGCTTAGCTCAGCGAACGCTTTCACGCGAAATAGAATTCTTCCTCTTGTTCTTCGAGCGTCTTGATGTGATACTAACGCAGGGAAAACCACATATAGCATAGCCAACTGTAGCATGCGGCGCTCGCTCCACTCCGGCGCTTGTTCTAGTTTGATAGGAGACCACTAGAGGGCCAGAACTGCGCGCTTCCTCTTTCATTCGTCAGTCGTCAGTCAGTGCGCTTCGATACTAATAACATGAATGAAGGAGACAAGGCGGCGGAGCGGCGGGCTCGCGAGGCAGCAGCAGCGTGGGCTCGCATGACGACCGCCGCATGATGTTGCACGACGACCGTCGCGGACGAGACTGCGGCTGTCATTGTGCTCATTGTCTTCGCCGCCTCGGCTTACGTGTTAGCAAGCAGGAGTCTGTATGCCGGAGGCAATCTTTGCTGCCTGCCGCTCACCCAATGACTCGGCAGGGCTTTGTTATCTTCTTCACGTTGTGTGCTTAGTTAACGGTTTTTGGTGGGCATCCGCGGTATGAAGGAACCAGAACATCCGCGAAGACGACGTTCGGGCAGCGAAGACGGTGCGCGGGTTATGTAAATTTATGTAAATTTAGTAGTTGCCGGTATCTTGAAGGCTTGCCACGTGCGTCAACTATACTGGCACTTAAATTGTTGCTCATTATCCATTAGGAGGTCGGAGGCTACTTTAGTGCACGGTCGTCAGTTTTATCAAAGAGAAGTGCACACTACGGTTAAACAATACGCGTATCATAAGTAGTGGTAGCTTGTATTACTTTCTGGGCTTCAGAGATACGTCACTGCAGCTTTCTAAGTCATAGTAGTGCATAAGTATTCTTTATTACATTAGTAGTGCATAGTAAAACAAAGCACTGGGCCACAATTGATGTTGCCCCGACATGATGACTGTTAAGGGTCTTTCTCCCAAGCAGATATACATTGTTGTTTCTCTGTGCTAGAAGAAATGGCTGCACCTGATAACTAGAGGCCGGACTTTTAGGCACTAAAAAAGCTCATTTCAGGCGCCCTAAATAGGCAGGCAAAACAGCGTTTTAGGCTTCCAAAATCGTGAATATTGGCACCATAAATATCGACATAAATGCGAATGATTTCAAACGAAGACGTTCGCGACCTCTGTCTACGACAAGAAAACAAAAATATTATTGCTTAACAGGGCACAAAGGCGCCAACAGTTGAACATAGCCGTGCAATTATGCTTTGTCTCGCACGGTTCCCAGAACACGGTCTCTCCCGTGTTCTGCACGGCGAGTCAAGAGTCCACTGTCGAATGAACACACTCCTGGGTGTCTTTTCGGCGTGGCTGAGAAGGGCAGAGGAGGATCAGATATCCAGATAGCTAAAAGACCACAAGGGAGGTATTCCTCCTATTGGCCGAGTCGGATCGCATATAGCCCCTGCCAGTGAACCACTGGCGTAGCCAGGGGATTGGGGGTGTCTTCAGGGGTTCAAGCCTCCCCCCTCCCCCCGAAACTTTTCAGTTTTGCATGTGTATATATGCACGCACACGTACAAACCCACGCACGAGCATACAATGTATGGATGAACCTCCTCTCCCTTCCGAGAAACATTTCTGCCTAAGCTACTGCAGTCAACACCTGACGAAGTAAATTACAAACAAATCAAAAGCCGCGTGCACATCCCATTTTTCCTTCTTTTTTTGCTCTTCACACTCCTTTCTACTGACGGCTCTCCGCGGTCTCGCGTTCGCCAACCGCTCACGCCGTGTCAGTGCAGCGGTGAATGCTCGCCGGCTTGTCCCACTTCACTGCTGCTAGCGCTTGTTTCCTGGAGTTGGTTGAACTAGATGGCTAGGTTCAACCCCACAGTTCCGTATAGTCAGTGTTGCGCGGTAACATGAATAACGCTTTCAAACTGCAGCCAGGAGCGAAACGTCAGGCTAAATAATGCTCATATAAGCGCCAATTTCCAAAATAGGCAAGTATTGCCATTTGTAAGCATTTAGGTACAAACGCCAAAAATAGGCATTTATAGGCACTATAAAGCACTATAAGAGCACTGCTTAGCCTCAAATGTATGCTCATATGTCAGAGTGGCGCGATAGGAGCGCAAGGAACAAAATAGGCATTTGGCTACAATCTGGTCTCTACTGATAACGCTTCGCTTCCGATCCGGCTTGCAGCTTTTTGAGTTTTTGGGTTTAATGCTATTTTTCGCTTACCGACAACGACGCCGACATCGCCACCGCAATTTTTCTCACCCGGGCTCCTTGACACTACGCGTTGAGATTTCCAAACACTACTCTCGGATTTGTTTGTTTGATGTAGACTGTGAAACACGTGTTGCACAAACCCGCATTTCATGGGCCGTAGCGCCTAGACGCAGAGCATACTATCGCTCAGGCCAACTGCTCGACCTTCGTTCTCTCTCGTAGGCAGCTTGGTAGATAAATACACCACAATGGTCAATGATCCTTTAGTCTGCAGAGAAATGCTTTGCATTTTGTGAACATGCGCACAGTCTAGTGATATATGTAAAACGTAGCATTGCAGGCTTCATCATATTTCTAATGTTTACGTCGGTGTTCTGTTCCAGAGTGCTGGGGCTACTACACAACCTTTGTGAACTATCCGTCTTCGGGTGATTGGCCCTACAATTTTCGCACCCTTATGTATTACGACAATCCTATCTGTTCTGTGAATGGGCGAAAAATAATGACGCTTCTATATAATATCACTGAGCGGCCACGTGGGCCTTTACAACTCCACCACCTTGAGGCTGACATACCTGATTTATTGAGAATGTATCCGCCTGAAAAGTGCTGCTTTGGTGTATTTGAATAATTACAACTGTTGTGTTTACGTAGCATTTGCTAATAAACATGATAAGTAACTCTACGGAACAGTCCGTGGTGAGTAACTTATTTCTCAGCGTAAACTTTGACGCTAAAGGTAGCTGATAACACGTAAAGAAATTTTAGACTATCAGCATCTAAGCGTTCATTTATGGTTTCCACTATTGGGACACCGCGTCCTGCAGGTCTCATTAGGGGTAGCTGGTCCCAATCGTAGGATCCATCGTCCAACAATTCAGACAGTAGAGGAGCTTGTACGAACGACAGCGATTTATTTACATGGTAAGGTGGCAAGAAATGATCGAGTGATGAAGAGGCCCAATATAGAAAACGTCTGCAGCTTTTTATGGCACCGCGTTGCGAACCCTGGGTGCATTGTCCGCATCTTCAGTCAATACGGTGTCCGATGGTGCCGGCGTTCCGCCCAAGAGGAAGGGGATAGACACCACACAATACACGTTAAGAGGGCACATTGTCTTTGTTCGTTGGTAGGCCTCCGTGACCCTTCTGGCCGATATGCGTGGTCGTGCTGGCGCATAAAGGAGTTATAACTTCAGACTATGCTGCAAGAACGGTAACCGCAATGCAGACGCTGTGTATCGCAATTTCCTTTACCGACAACTGAGTGCGACGTTGACTACAACCAATATATCGTCCCTATTCACTCTCCATTGCCTCATATTGTGCTTTTCCGGCCAGCGGAAGACAAGGCCGTTGCATAGATTCCCTAATTACTTCAGCGAATGAGCACCCCATGCAAGTTGTATTGTACTTCCCGACCTAGTCCTTTAGAGAAACATAATTCTCGGCCAAGGCCCACGCCTGCGTCCGGCAGTTCCACGCACTCTGCGTTCTCACATTTTTTTAGTTCTTCCATGTTGACTGGCTACTTGGGGACGCATGGGCATCGCCACAGCCATTCTGCAAGGGCATTCTGCCAGGGCATTTTACAAGATGCCAACGCCACACCTACCGCCACTGCCAGCACCGCCGGTGCGCGGCCACGCGACATCGCGGTCTACTTGCCCAACACTGAATGGGCAGCTCGACGTACGTTGCGTTCGCCGTCACCAGGACGCTACTGGTCTCCCCATCGACGGCAGCAATACAACGGTCCTAACCGGGGCTGTTCTTCGAGGCCATATCCGGAGAACTAAGCGTAGCAACCGATTATGTGTGGCTGCTGTAAGACGAACTACCAGAAATCATGCGCCGCCGAAGACGACACCTTCAGAACACAACGCGAACCAGACATAGTCATGACGATGAAACCTCGCGAACCGAAGAAGACCTGAAGGCGCATCATGGAAGCAGCGGAACATACGGACGCAGCCGTGAGCCGACGCCACGACCTAACAGCAACGCACTATGATGAACTAGCCACCTCGACGTTCTCGTCGACAGCCACAGCGTCACAGCTCATCGATACTGGAGCCTACTATTACGTTGTCAGTGGGCCGTTCGCCGCGAAGCTGAATGATGTTAAGACAGCTTGTGCCCCGAAGTCCGTGCCGCTAGAGGCCGTGAACTACCGCCGGCTGGACTCTACACAGCAAGATTCGCCTTGAATAATCGCACTCACCCTGCGATCTTCGTAATCTTGCAATACTGCTGCAGGGATGTCGTACTTAAATCATCATGGCACTGTCATCGACTTAAGAACAAATTCGATAACTGTATCGTCTTATTCGAACCCATGTCAACGTGTCCTGAACGTACTCGTGGATCAAGTCACCATTCCGCCACGCTCCAGCCTCATAATTCTATTCAGCATCGAAAAAGCGGAAGACATCGAAGGTGTCATCGAGAGCGATCAGCGTTCGCTGCTAGATCGTGACATTTGTGTCGCAAGCGGCATTCCTCGGTCGCATGAAGGAAAAGGAAGCGAAAAGGATGCTAACAAACTTCAGCAAAGAATACAGAGATTTGAGCAGGTGAACGACGACGGCATACGTCGAAGAAATCTTGGCCGTCAGCGATGCGTTATCTTTTTTAGATACTAACGAAGCTACAGACGAGCCCAATACCTGAGCCACCCTTCCACGCAAATCCAAGTCTTCTCGCTCACCCACAGCAACAGCTCTGATGCCTTCTGCAGGAATATAATGACTGTTTCTTCTAGTCATTGCGGTTCAGACAAACGACTCTTGCTAAGCACCGCATCAAAACAAAAGCAAATGTTCGACAACCCCGTCAGATTCCCTACCGGGTTTCGGCGCGGGAGCGGGAGGCAGTTATGAAACAAGTTGACGCAAAGCTATGCGATGACATCATACAGCCCTCCAAGAGTCCGTGGTCATCTCCCGGGACGTTAGTGAAGGATGGTGTGACCACGTATCTCCGTTGATTATCGTCGCCTGAACAAACCACGAAGAAGGACGTGCACCCTCGCACACGGATATCAACGCCCTAGATTGACTCCACAACGCCAAGTGCTTTTCTTCGACGGACCACAAGACCGGCTACAGGATTCTCAAGCTTGAACCGAAGAAAGGCTGCCTTTATAACAGCATACGGCGAGTTCAAGGTCACGCATATTGCTCTTTGCTCGACACCTAGGACCTTCCAATGCGTTATGCATGCAGTACTGGCTGGCTTGAAGCGGCAGACGTGTCTCGTGCACTTGCACGATGTCGTTGTGTTTGCCTCAAATTTCGACGAACACTTCCTGCGTCTTGAAGCTGTACTTCAAAGGGTCAAGAGCTCCAAACTCACCCTGAATCCAGAAGAGTGCCGTGTCGCGTACGAGGAGCTCTTGTTCTTGGGCCACGTCATTAGCAATTATGGTATAAAGACGTTTATTAGCGGGCACTCGGCGACGATAAACGACTGCGACAGTCAAGGCGGGGTGCCGACTCTGAGCGCGAGGATCGTGCTGTCCGAGAAGAGCGGAAGAGGACGACCCACTAGTAAGCGCTCGAGAGGGCGACCCATTACAGGCTTCCAACGCTTCGCTACAATTACCCCGGGTACGAAAAGGGAGCTGCCTGGCGACCTAACTGCTTGTCACTATGAGCGGGTCATTGTAGGGTTTCAGGCGTTCCACGTTGACAATGTCGCGCCCTCGACGGCGCATGTCCGAAGATGGTTCAAGGGGTTCGATCACGTAGTTGACCGGGGACGTGCGTTCGACGACACGGTAGGGGCCGTCGTATTTTGGCAGTAGTTTTGAAGAGAGGCCAGGTGCAGTGGTAGGGACCGAGAGCCAGACGAGTGCTCCAGGGAGGAAGGTGGGCGCAGAAGTGGTGGTGTCACCGCGAATGCTCTTCTGCCGCTCTTGGTAATTTGTAGTAAATGTCTTGGCAAGCTCCCGACACTCCTCAGCAAGTCTTGCTGTGGCAGAAATAGGCGCACACTCAGACGGGTCCGGCTTGTATGGAAGGATTGTGTCGATTCTGTGCGACGGGTGCCTGCCGTACAATAAGAAAAAGGGCGATAAACCAGTAGTGCTCTGCGGGGCGGTATTATAGGCGTAGGTGACAAAAGGCAGAATGGCATCCCAACTTGTGTGATCGGCGGCGACGTACATCGAGAGCATGTCGCCGAGCGGGCGGTTAAAGCGTTCGGTGAGGCCATTCGTCTGCGGGTGGTAAGCAGTAGTTTTCCGGTGAACAACGTTGCACTCTTTGAGAATGGCTTCGACGACTTCGGACAAGAAGACACGACCTCGATCGCTGAGCAGCTCCTGGGGTGGACCGTGGCGCAGCATGAATCGGTGCAGCAGGAAGGAGGCAACATCTCGCGCTGTAGCCACTGGGAGGGCGGCAGTTTCGGCGTATCGCGTAACGTGGTCAACAGCGACGATGGCCCAGCGGTTACCAGCCGACGTTAGAGGAAGTGGTCCATACAAATCGATGCCAACGCGCCCAAACGGCCGGTCAGGGCAACGTAGAGGTTGCAGAACTGCCGGCAACAGGTGCGTTGAAGTTTTGCGGCGCTGACAATCGATGCAGGAGCGAACGAACTTCTGCACGTAGCGGTACATCCCTCGCCAAAAGTACCGTTGGCGAATGCGGTGGTAGGTTTTCGATACCCCAGAGTGTGCACACTGCGGGTCAGAGTGGAACGACTCGCATATGTCAGAACGCAGACTGCGGGGTATTACGAGTAGCCACTGGCGGCCGTCGCCGTAATTGCGTCGGTGGAGGAGGTCGTCGCGAACGGCGAAATGGTGCGCTTGACGACGCAATGCGCGAGTGGATGGTGTCGCCGATGGATCACTCAGCAAGCCTATCAGTGAGGCAATCCAGTGATCCTTGCGCTGTTCAGTGGCGATGGTGTGAATGTCGATAGACGAAACGGCATTGTGAGACACTGAGCTGGAAGTATTGTCGTCAGGCAAGGGGGAGCGCGAGAGTGCGTCGGCGTCAGCATGCTGGCGTCCGTTGCGGTACAGCAAGCGGATATCGTACTCCTGTAGGCGAAGTGCCCAGCGGGCGAGGCGGCCTGAGGGATCCTTCAATGACGACAACCAGCATAGTGCATGATGGTCGGTGATGGCATCAAATGGGCGACCATACAATAAGGTCGGAATTTCGTAAAGGCCCAGATGATCGCCAGGCATTCCTTTTCGGTGACGGTGTAATTGGTCTCGTCTTTAGTAAGCGTACGACTTGCATATGCCACGACATATTCAGGGAACCCTGGTTTGCGCTGCGCAAGGACAGCGCCATGGCCAACACCGCTAGCGTCAGCCATAGGTACTTGCCAGTACCCTGAGCGCAAATCGAGAGACGAAAAGAATTCGGCGCCTTGCAGGCTGTCAATCGCGTCATCTATTCGCGGCAGTGGATACACGTCCTTACGAGTGATCTTGTTGAGTCCACTGTAGTCCACACAGAACCGCACAGAACCGTCCTTCTTCGCAACAAGAACGACAGGAGACGCCCAGGGGCTGTTAGAGGGTCGAATGACATCACGTCGAAGCATGTCGTCTACTTGCTCGGTGATTACGCGGCGTTCGGCGGGAGAACGCCGCGCTGCCCAGACATTCCCCTCGCACCAACGTAACACTGTACGGGGAGGGGTTGATTACAAAAATAGAGGTACTGCCCTGGGTGACTTGAACGGTCGCGAAAGGCAGAAGCAAGCCTTTCCTCGTGCAAACACGGTCATATGGCGAGAGGAGTGCAACAGTGTCGGATAGGCTGGCGCAGTAGACTGACACCACCGTTGACGAGTTCGCAGGCACTTTTATGTCGTCTTTGACGAGTACCTTGCTCGCAGCCGATGGACTGTCTGCCGGCGTCAAATTAGAGAATGGTGAGAGCTCTATTTCGGCGGGTGCGCAATGAATTACGGCGTCGTGGCGGGAGAGAAAATCCCATCCGAGGATGACGTCGTGAGAGCATGCAGGAATTATGATCAATTCCACGGCGTACATAGCGTCCTTAATCATGACGCGGGTTGTGCATACCGCTGTAGGGTGAATGCTTTGGGCGCTGGTTGTACGGAGGGAGAGCCCGGAAAGTGGCGTCGTCACTTCTCGCAGTATTCGGCTAAGCTTTGCGTCCATAACGGATACGGCGGCTCCAGTGTCGATAAGGGAGATGCACGAACACCGTCCACAAACACGTCTATCACGTTCGATGGGCTTCGCTGAGGGCTTTCGCAGTTCGACAGCATCGCAGCCCTCGCCTCGAGGAGTGCAACGACTAGTTTTCCTGGTCTCGTGGGACCAGACGTGGCCGCATCGGTGACAGCGAGCGGCGTCGGGGTGACGGTGAAGGGCGGGCAGCGACAGAGGCGTAGGTGGGTCGTAATATGGGCGGTTCGCCGGGCTGGTGGCAGGCGACGCGACTCTAGGCGGCTGCACGCGTTTGCAATAGCGCGCCACGTGGCCGGCGTAACCGCATGCGAAGCATATGGGTCGGTTGTCAGGTGTGCGCCATCGGTTCGCTGGGGCAGGGCCCGCCCATGGTGCAGGACGGGATTGACGGGGCGGCAACTGATAGGACTGGGGCGGCAACTGAGTCGTGGCCTGTGCGTGACGTCGGCGCAAGTTACCGGTACATCCGCTTCGAAAGAATGAGGTCGAGCGGAGGCTTCGGCGTAAATGTGTGGGGCAGCCGTAGGGATTGCTGGGGGCGTTCTTGCGACCACTTGGGCGTAACTCAAGGGTGCAGGAGCCGTATGGTGCTGGTGGTACTCGGGCATGACCTCTGCGATTTCTTGCTCAATTGCTCGACGGAGCGGAGGCAGAAGTGTGGTCGACGGCTGTTGAACGTACTGCGGGCGAGCAAAGTCTAGCAGAGAGAATGGGCGCGCGATTTCCTCGCGCACGAATGTCTTCATCTCTGCGAGCAACGCGGAGTGGTTGGATATGGTCGACAAACCAGCGAGCTCGGCGTCGCGTGATGGAGAGCGACGGGTCATCGATCGCTGCCGGCGCAGCTCCTCATAGCTTTGGCAGAGCGTTATCACCTCAGCCACTGTGCTGGGGTTCTTGGCGAGCAGCATGGTGAAGGCGTCGTCGTCGATGCCTTTCATGATGTGCCGGATCTTGTCAGATTCGGACATGGTGGCGTCGGCTTTCTTACAGAAATCGAGGACGTCTTCAATGTAACTGGTGAATGATTCACCGGCCTGCTGAGCGCGTTCACGTAAGCACTGTTCGGCCTGCAGCTTACGAACGGCAGGGCGGCCAAACACATTGATAATGGCGGTCTTGAAGTCGGACCACGTTGTAAAATCTGATGCGTGGTTGTACCACAAGCCCGCCACACCCGCGACGTAGAAAACCAGGTTAGTCAGTTTTCCTGCTTCGTCCCATTTATTGGGGACACTCACGCGCTCGTAAATCGCGAGCCAGTCCTCCACGTCGGTGCCATCTGCGCCAGTGAAGACCGGATGGTCGCGGATACGAGGCACACCTGGGCATGAGGTCGGTGTAGGCGGGGCCGTTTGCTGGGAGGCGTCTTGAGGCATCGTAGGCGGCAGGGTACGGGATCGAAGAGCCAGAGGCATCGAATGAGGGCCGAAGTTGTTGTGAAAGCCCAGCACCCTCCACCAAATTATAAAGACGTTTATTAGCGGGCACTCGGCGACGATAAACGACTCTGACAGTCAAGGCGGGGTGCTGTCCGAGAAGAGCGGAAGAGGACGACCCACTAGTAAGCGCTCGAGAGGGCGACCCATTACAGGCTTCCAACGCTTCGCTACAATGGAGTTGTCCCCGACCTACAGAAAAGAGCTGCCATCGCTGCCTTGCCGCCGCTCACCGACAAGAAGGCCGTACGCCAATTTCTCAGTTTTTGCAGCTATTACAGACGCTTCGTCAAGGAACTTTCACGGATCGCCGAACCAATCACTCTCCTCCCGAATAACGACGTGGAATTCAAGTGGGAAGCGGCGCAAGTCGAGGCATTCCCAGAATTGAAACGATGCCTGCAGCCGCTTCCAATACTTGCGCATTTCGACATATACGCCAATACGGAAATCTACACCGACGCAAGCAGCGTAGCAGCGTCCTTGTGCAGAGGGCCAACGAACTGGAAAGCGTTATCAGCTATGCTGGCCGGTCGCTATCCAAGGCGGGAGCCAACTACTCTACAACAAAAAATGAGTGTTCATGATGGTTAGCGCAAAAGGAACACGGACGGAGAGAAGGAAACGACGGGAAATCGCGGAGGCATTTGAAATGATCAAAAAGAAAGGCACGTGCTTGAGCTGCCCTTGTATCACTTTGATTGATGAGAAAGTGTCTTTCCTGGAAAGTGGGTAGTTTTGTCAGGATACACATGTTTGTTTATCTGTCGGTTATCTCTGGCGCATGTGCGGATGTGCTTTTTATCTCTTAAACCTATATATTTGTGATTTTTCCAATAAGCATTCAGTTGATAGATGGCGCTTGTGTCGTCGTTCCCTTCTCTCCATCCGTGTTCCGTTTGCGCTAACCATCATGAGCAATTTCCAACTCGCCCACTTCGCTACCCTCCTATAAAAGGAGTGCCTTGCCATCATCTGGGCTACATCCCAGTGTGGCCCCTACCTCTACGGCAGGCCCTTCAAAGTTGTGAGCAACCACCACGCCTCGAGCTGACCAGCTATCTTGAAGGACCCTTAAGGTCGCCTCGTACTACACGAATTCGACATTACCATTGTTTACAAGTCCGGTAGAAAACACTTCCACACTGACTGCCTGTCTCGTGCCCTCCTAGGCCATTCACCGCAGGACGACCAGGATAATGTCTGCCTCTTGGGAACCATAAGTGTCGACAGCTTGGGTGAACGACGGCAAACCGACCCGGAACTCAGGGGCCATGTGGAATACCTCGAGGACAGGACCAGCGTTGTTCCGAAAGTATTCAGGCGAGGTTTGGCGTCATTTTTCTTGAAAAACGACGTCCTCATAAACAAGAACTTCTCTCCAGCCCGGGCCAACTACCTTATCGTTGTACCTTCGGCATTGCGACCACCCACACAACACCACTATGACCAACACACCTGCCCTCGGCATTAAAGGAAAAATGTAAAACTTCATAGCGGGCTTCCCAGACGGGAGTAGCTACCAACTCGAAACTGGACCTGAAACACGTGCTGTATGCCTACGAAGTCACCGTGGGGACACATCAAAGGTCCATCGGTGAGCTGGATGATCTCTTACATGGAGCCCTCGTATCAATTATTCAGGACTACAAAACGGAAACAGGCTTACATACAGCCGCACAGAAAACAGAGTTCGTTATGATTCATGGTGGCCGGTCCACCGTTGTCAAACAGAAAGACAAGCCGTTTTTTAAACTTACCATCAGCGACCAAGCAATGACAAGGAAATATACTTGCGAATATTATGTATGCACCTAGACAAGAACTGCAAAGAGAGCAGTTGGTTCCAACGCGTTACGAAGAGGAGCAAACAGATCCTGCGTGCTTGACGCAAAATATCCAACCGCGCTCGTGGACTAAACGAATGTGAAATACGGCAGTTTGCGCAAGCTTTCCTCGTTTCCCATATCATGTATGGACTACAGTATCGTTCGGTCAACAGTAAGGAGGTGCTCGCGCTCGATTGGCGACTTAACGAGGCCAAGCGCATTGTTACCGGACTTTAAGGTAAACACGCCTCGATGCGCTCAAGATCTGTAGCGAGATCAACAACCTGCATGGGTTCATCTATATGCACATCCACACAAAGGAGACCAAATTTCCTGCAACAAATGCCGGCCGATACACGCTCCTGCTCTTCGGGTATGACATCCAAACATTGCCCATTTCGCCCAACAAACCGATGCAAGCCATTTGCCCTCAATATGGACCCACATCAGCGAGTGCGGCGCCTTACGAAACCCAGAGGAATGTTCTCTTTCACTGAAGGTATCGTATTCACGGGCGCTGCACTCCCTGCAGATGGTGCCAGTAAAACTTATTTCGCTTCGTGGTACCAGACCAATGAAAACCAGACCCGACGTCATCATCTATCAGCAAAAGAAGTACACAGCCCCGCGCAGGGCTACTGGCCATCCCAATTGTCAAGGCGAAAGCCTCACATGCCGCATCAAACGCGAAAATTGGCCCGTATCCGTGGCAGCCGCGCCAACACGAGTCATACAAAAATTATGCTGGAAGAAAAGAAGATCACTTTTACAGCTCCTTATTATCCTTACGTGACGACATCAAGGTATTACATCACAAATAGGCGAAATGTGGCGTCAGATGACGTTACTGTGACGTCATATGATGACATCAGCACATGATATCAGTTCTTGCTCAAAGGTGGCCCTATCCCAGAGGCAGTGCAAAACAAGGTGAGGTGCACAAAGCTTATAACGCTTCTGGCCCTAGACGCGTCGCAACAGTACGTTGGTTGCAGAAAGCTTGCAAAGGAGGGCAAAAGCCGGTTGAATACAGGGCTCTGAGTATTTTCGAGTGGGCCCTTGAAACTTTATTTGAAACGGAGCCTGTTCACCATCGCTGTACTCCCACACTGTGCATTGGGCATGCGAAAATGTTCTTTATACAGATCATGTACTGTAGAAGGTCCGGCACCAGGCACCTCTGCTCGGCGAATACGGTCATGGTATCGTTCTTCTCTGCGTAATCCGGCATTGTGGTACCGCCGAAAACTAGATTGTTCATAGATTAGCGCATGCTCATCTCTCTACCGCGCCAGCCAGAGCTTCCGAGACTCCATTTCTCTGCCTCGGTATTCCAACTGAGGTAGCACATCAGATGCCACAGAAGCACATAACCAAACAATGTCGTGCCGGCTACCCGAAAGCAGCGGGCAATACACTCTCGATACCATCGTTTCCCTTTATGTTATTCGCAAGGCATCAGTCTGTCCTGCTTCAACAAGGGCACCATCCTTACTCCATTCTTGCTGAACCGTTTTCAAAGCACCGACACACAAGTACCCATAAGTACAATTTCTGGACCAAGTGCAACTGCCGAGCTGATCTGAACAGCCTGTGTTGGATGTTGATTTCACACCCCCTCACATCCCACTTAGGCTTCGTGCCCTGGTCACCATGGAGCGGGGACCCTGGCCTTCTTCTCTGCGGGCGAACGCAGGCCTAGATCCCACCCATTCAGATTGTGCCATCGAGATTTCATGAGCATTTCTCTGGTTCTTCTAGGACTCGATGGAGTCCCCGGTCGGCGATCGGCTCCACGACAGCGGCAAGCTTCAAACGGACCCTATTTAGCTGCCTCCGGAGCGTCCGTTAAAAAAAACGTCAAATCGTCATGACCAGCCTGACTGCGCGCACTGCAGGGCGAATACCTCTTTCATGTTTCTCCTATCACCGCAGTCCTGCTCTTGTTGCGGCCACTTTACACCCGCAAACCTCTTAATCTGATCTGTCCACCTAACTTTCTGCCTCCATCTCGCGCATTTGCTTTCTCTTGAAATACAGCCTGTTACATTTATTGACCAGAGTTTTTCTTGCCTACGCGTTACGTGTCCTACCCATGCCGATTTCTTCTTGATTTCGACACACATAACCTCAACACCCGTTTATTCCCTGACCCACTCTGCACTCTTCTTGTCCCTTAAGGTTACACCTATCATTTTCCTTTCCATTGCTCGCGGCGTTGCCCTCAATTTAAGTTGAACCCCCTTTGTAAGTGTATCTTCCTCTTGAGGGATAGTGGTAAACTATCATTCATGAATTGGGAGTATCTGCGGAATGTGCCAACACCATTCTTGTTCTTCCAGTTACTTCCATGTCATGGTTCGGCTCGGCGGTCACTACCGGTCCTAAGTAGCCGTATTCCTTTACAACGCGCAGTGCCTCGCTACCCATCGCAAAGTGCTGTTCTCTTCCGAGACTTTCGCACAATGCTTTTGTTGTCTGCATATTAATTTTCAAACCAATCGTTCTGCTTTCCTTGTCCAGTTGAGTAATCATGAGTTACCCTTCGCCCACTTAGTTACTGATCAATGCAATGTCATGGGATCACCGGTGTGAGATGTTTGTGTGGGCCCAGGCGCTCAACCGACAAGGGATGGGGTACAGACAAAGACAGGACGTTTGTACAACATGGACATAAATACATAAATGGTCTACAACTACATACATGACTCGAAACCTCTGACGGTACAACCGTCTCTACAGTTCTGGCACATGTACTGCACGGTTCTCGCGGCCCTGACACAGCGCATCTAGTCCGCGTACCACTCTACGTGAACCCCTCACACATCACTGTCGTCGAGATGGTCCGACGTGTTGCCGTGTCTCATGGGGGTGTGACGCTGCGGGGTTAATATGCCACCACGGCAGAAACTGGGACGGCCGCCTCACTGCCTGGTTAATGGCCAGAGCCGTGCTATTCAACGCCTGAGAACACCGGTAGCCTGGCCCTGCACACCTCACCTTTCCTGACTCGGTGGCCTGCGTAGTCGCTCACTCGTCGGCAGGTCTCGACCGTGACCGCAAGCACCGTTGACGACTGGCGTAGCTCTTCGTCCGTGTTCGTACGCAGTCCACCCGTGACAGGTTGGGCGCCACAATGGGCCCGTAGCCGCCGCAAATCCTCGTCCTGCCACTGCTGCACGACTGCTTCGGCCCGACTTGCTGCTTGAGCGTTCCGAATCTTTCTCTTCGTGCTCCCTCACGAGTGGCGCCGGCGTGCACCAGGCACGCACTTTCGTCTTCCTCTCTTTGCCAAATTCGGTTTTCACTCGAGAATGTCCCCCACATGCCACACCCGTTATTATGGTAATTTTGCGATAGCAATTATATAGACATCCTCCGCGGATTTTTCCGTCACCGTTGCCGCCATGTCCCGGATATGTGTATGTATGTATATATACAAAAAGCCACAAACAAAATAACTAAGAAACAATGTCCGAAGCGAGCGACAGGGTACTCCAACCTACGACCCCCACTCCGCAGCGCGCTGCCGTGCGTCATTCGTTCTACAGGACACTAAAGGCATCATTAAAAATTGGCCGCGTGTCTGCGTGCTTCGCTGCAAATGTCGTCCAAAGACGATAGAAGATGCGCTGCGTGAGATATGGACGCCATCTGGCAATACGTCGGGAAACATGAGTGCTGTGTTGCGGGCTGGTAGTCCCGGCGCAGCGGCAGGCGAAGACCGGCGCTGACCAACACGACCGGCGGGGACGCCGGCCAGCTCGAACACGCGGTTTGGCGCGATGCGCCGAACAAGGAGGTTAAAAAATCCTGGAGTGGCGATTATTGCGCGATAGTGAAGCCGTGCCCGCCAAAAGATGGCGGCTGCACCCGCCATCTTTGTAGGGGCACGATAAACCGTCGCGTTTGTCGAAGGAGAGCGAGCGTTTTCCACGCACGCGAGAAAAGTTTAATGTGCCAACTTTTACGGGTCAGATACCGCTGCAAGTGTGTCTTTGTGTTACTAGTTTTCTTAAATAAGCCTCTAAGTCATGCCAATTTTATTGGATATCAATGGCCAACACTCCTCTCGACGGGTTACTTTTGTCGGCAACAACGATCTTTTATTTTGTAAATAACGTAGCTCTTACACTAACAGATCAAAACAATTTGACTCTAAGTAGGCACCACCACAAAAGAGCATGTTTCCGAGCTCTTCGGTGGGCAAAAGCTGGCTTCACTTTCGCTGGCAAGGCGTTTCGAGAACTTCCACTCCAGAATTTTTTTGTAAACCTCCTTGGCACCGAAGGAGAAGAAACGTCCGCACTCAACGTGTACTCTCCACAAACTATCTTATTTACACGTCGCCTGGGTAAAACAGGAATGCCAGAGAGGCGCCGCCTGTCTTTCGTGCAATGCAATACTGAACCGAAACCGAAACACAACATGAGCTTGTGCAGAGGGCACGGAGGAAGACAAGTTTCAGCGCAGTCGCATTTTCAGCGCAGCTTGGGAAACTAGGGTCTTTAAGATTGCGTATCTATGTATTTTCTATTAAAGGAACACAACACCTAACACTTACCTAATGATGTTGTGTCTCAGATATGCGTAATATTTACTTTTTGATCGACAACGTTCACAACTATGAACAGCCATACCTGTTCAAGATGGGTGGGCGGTAAGCAAGTGGTGCAACTTTGGCCACGTGGCTGAATCGAGTGAGGTGCCGGCAAACAGAAAGACAGACAGAAATACAGGCCAAAATTTCTGCGTTTAGGTTCCCCAAGAAAGACTATCGTCTTTAATAGAACGCACGCGGTTTTGGGTCAAAGACACGGGACACCACACGTCGCAAAATAAAATTATGCGAGACGCGGGCTACGCTGCCTCGTTCACGAAGCAGCGTTTGCGTCGTATTGCTGGAGACGCACGCTAGTTTCCATTGCGGGATTGTAGCGCCGCCCAACTCGCGGCCAGTCTACGAAGGAAAAAGGAGAGCGTTCCGCGGTGGCGCGAGTTAGTGGGGACGCTTTGTCTCTTGTAGGTTTGTGCCACAGGGGGGAAGAAATGAGACGCCTGAACCAGAATCACAGTATATATCTTACAGCGTGACCAGAATCCTGAGGCTACTATTACAGCGCAAATTCACAAGACACTCACGAAGAAAAGAAACGTACGACACAAGCGCTGACTAACCTCTGCCTAATTCTTTCATACGCAACTGCATATAAGGCCAAGGCAACCTCACCAAACAGGTGCACACAACAATAGCTCGAAACAATAGCGTGAAACAAGTATAATAGTGTATTAGACGCGAGACAGAAAATCTGATTCAAATGGGTGCAGGGACAAGTAAGTAAACAATAAGTAAGATGGACAAACAAGCGTGTTTGCGATGTGATTTTAGCCTCAGGGATATGTGCCAACTAGTCCCAAATTAATTTTTATATTTGTGGCCAGAATTCACGCCCGCAGGAAACGCCAGCAGTAGCCTCGCGTGGCAATCCTCAACGCCGTGTTTATTATTAGGGGCGATTGTCTTTTTTTGCGATATTCGAACGCAGAACTTTTGGTCTGTCGGTCCTTCTGTCTATCTGCCCCATGATTCGGCCACACGGCCAAAGTTTAAGAACTTGCTGCACGCCCAGCCATCTTGAACTGGTAGCCGCGTTCATACTTTTGTACATTGTCGATCAAAAAGCAAATATTACACATATCTCAGGCTTAACATCAATACGTAAGTATTAGGTGTTGTGTTACTTTACTAAAAATACATAGATACGTAATTCTAAAGGTCGTGGTGTTTCAGAGACTGCGCTAAAAATGCGAGGATATGCACGAAAAGCCATCTGCCGACGATATGGTGCTGCCACCTGGCAGTGACCCTGCGAACAGCATCACGGGTGGCCGCGCATGAGAAGAGGACTCATGTAGTACGGCCTGCAGAAGACTATCGTCTTTTGACGACATTTGCAGCGAAGCACGCAGATACGCACCCAATTTCGTCTCTTGAGGTCACGCGCTCTCCGGTTTAGTTCGTCGCCCAAAGGAAGGTGCTGCAGGGTCTTTGGATAACGCGAGTTCAAGAGTCCGAGAATGGCTTGCGTTCTACGCATGCGTACTGGCGGCTACGAAATTTTTTTGGTCCCCATTTCTAAGGCTATCTATTGTCTCACCGGTGTTGGGGTGAGCTCGTCCGACTTGTACTTTGGCGTACAGCACGTGGTCGACCATGCTCACGCGATGAACTCTTGAGGGTGAGTTTGTACGTATTGTGCTATCACCGCAATGTTTGCCTTGAAGCTATAGACTGAAGGACCCTTTGCTCCCTGCAGTGGCCGTGCTTCCAAATGGAGTGAGCTGCTAGATAGAAGAGTAGATGACTCTTAAGGGCTCGGTTTTCTTTGTTAGACACAAATAATGAGTACTAACAGACAATAACGCCAAGGAAAGTATAGGGGGTGTTATGTGTAGTATTTAGCATATAACTGAAGAAAGTAAAGCGGACGACAAGTTAACATGCCGCCGGCAGGGACCGAACCTGCGACCTTCGAATAACGCGTCCGATGCTCTACCACTGAGCTACGGCGGCGGTCATCCTACCGTCCATTTTATGGGGTATATATGTGCATTTAAACCTAGGAGTGTTAGTCAGCGCCAATCGCAGTCACGCCGGCGAGTGTGGAACACTTTTTTTCTCCCTATTGGCGTCACGTAGCACGTGATCGTTTTACGAGCTGGCAGCTGACCAATAATCCTTCGCATACTACATGAAGGCATCAAGTCTGCCAGAACGTGACCCTCGCTATGAATGAAGGAAAGAAGATGGCACTTAAGGGCTCGTTTTTAAATGCGAAGCATTTCTTAGCGAACCTCTGGCACTTTGAGCGTTTCTATCTACGTATCTATCTATCTATCTATCTATCTAGCCGCCTACGTCTGGGGGCTCTCATGATCGCCTCCTTAACTTGGTGTACACCAAAATTTGCATGGGAGGGTAGGCGGATTTGACGAATATGACTGCCGGGTCATGACATGAATAACGTTAAAATCCTGTCGCGTACGTCGTCAAACCCTTTCCACTAGACACGTGTGGCACATACCCGTTTACCATGGGCCGCGGTGTACAGGTATGCGCCACAGGTGATTGACAGTTTTTATTTAACCAGGAACGGTGAGAACAGACATTGGCTACTTAAATGCTAAAGCGTTAAGGAAAACCAACATCGGCAGCGCTGACTCAACGAATGGAAAGAATGAAAATTAGGCTCCCAGCAGGAATCGAACCCAAGCATTCTGCGTGGCAATCAGGTATTCTACCACTAAGCCACGCCAGGTGTATAAAATGGTTTGGAAAAATAGCCTACGCAGGCGTAATACCGGTTCAACGTCAATTGTGGTTGTGGTGCTGGCTATCTAATTTTACAAAAAAGCAATAAACACTACATGATACTCCTACAATATGCACTCCTACGATACATGCGTCATATCAGATTAACGTCTGTGGTTCCAGTGTTGGCTCCTCTTTTATAACACTCTAATAAACAATACGTTCGTATTCCTATGATTCAGCAAGCTATATTGAAGCATTGCTCGACCCCGGAGGAATACATTAACGAAAGTTACACATGATATCCTCATCACCGCACCGTAAAGTGCACTTCGTCCACCAGAACGGCGCAGTGTCTTCTTCATTTCTTACAAGGCTGGGCGATGGCCTCATATCGACCGAGGATGATGCCACATTGATTGACAGCCGCTTTGTAGACTAGGCTACGTAGGCCACATACGCCCAGGTAGTCTACGAATGCGACAAACACCATCCACTGATGTTGATCTACGTAGCACTATCCAGGCCTACCAGCCTCAACGGCCTATACCTCACCAACGCGATGGGTGGCTTCAGGTTCCGACATGTCGCCGGCTCTGTCGACAGACAATTTGTCGACCAAATGACCGAGGCATCCACGAATTCCAACAGCTCTACTATACCACATACTTCACTACACATGGACCCCTCGTCATCACGATCCCGACCGGATCCTATAACAAGTCATGACCAGCTGCTGGTGCTCACTGATCACAGTGATGATACCCTTGTTGATGAACTGTCAAGAACTTGCACACATGTACACGGGTTCGTGAAACGTGCGTGCCTTCTCGGGACACATATAAGCACTACATATCAGCTTACCGCTTCTGGTGTTGGTAATACCCACGTTGCATACCCAACCGTAAACTGGTTATATAGCACATATGCGGCTCTTCAACATATATATGTGTGCGTATAAAATTTATACAAATCTTTAGCGTCATTTTGTAAGGTGTCGCTGAGTAAAAAGAGTTACGCCACAGTCCCCTAGCAGCCGCATGCTTCGCATAACATCGACTCCCATGGTACGTGAGATCTGCCGAATTTTTTCTTTGTTAGACACAATAATAATGGGTACTAACAGACAATAACGCCAAGGAAAGTATAGCGGGTTTTATCTGTAGTATTTAGAACATAAATGTGAAGAAAGTAAAGTGGACGAAAAGATAAGTTGCCGTATCAGGGACCGAACCTGCGACCTTCGAATAACGCGTCCGATGCTCCACCACTGAGCTACGGCGGCGGTCATCCTACCGTCCACTTTATATATGTGCATTTAAGCCTAAGAGTGTTAGCGCCAATCGCAGCCACGGTGGCGAAACACTCAAAGAAAACTATGAGCGAACGCGATAAATCAGACACGAAGCCAACTTGCCCATAGGATTCTTAACTTCTTCGTCTTCTCTCGCAGTCCTAGGCTGCGCACGTTTATTATTTTTCTTCATCCTCCCGCCCCAAAGAGTTGCAGGCCATCTCGAGTTTATAAAGCTTCTGCACTGGTCTCCGCACAAGTTTACCGTCTTGCGTCTTGACTCGACAGGCCCGTACTACACCGTCTTGACCAGGAAAACTTCTACCACACGTCCAAGGGGCCAGATGCACCTTGTAGCGCAGGCCTTCTCGACAAGAACGACGTCATCCACTTCTATGCCCTTGCTAGTACGCGATGGATAGCAGTGAAGGGCGCGCCGCTCCAGGAGGTACTCCTTTCTCCATCGTATCCACAGGTGGTGAAGCAGTTTTTGACGATACTTCAACTTCTTAGTAAGGTCTCCCGTTGTTGCTTGGGCGCACCTGGCTTCATACACGGAGCTCTGTGGCGCCGACGAAGCAGTCAATGAATTTCTGACCAAGAAATGGGCGGGGCATATTGGCAAAGGTTCTGCTGCGTCCGTATACGAATAGGTCAAAGGTCGTGAATTGGTCACTGCTTCCACTTGAAGTAATACTGTCTCGGCCACTTCGCTGTTGAGGTAGCTCTTGCCAAGCACTTTGTGTAGTGAACACTTGATTGACCGGAGTAACATCTCCCACCAACCTCCCCACCAAGGCGCTCCTGGCACAATGAACTTCCACTGTATGCGGTGCGTGGCAAGAAAGGACGCAAAAGGAGAACTTTTCATGACCTTCCATACTTCTTTCAGGTCTTGTGAAGCCTTTTTGAAGGTCAGTACGTTGTCCGAGTGTAGCGTCAGCGGTACTCCTCTTCGAGCTAGAAATCATCGGAATGCCAGAAGGAAGGTTTCAGCAGAAAGCCCGTTCGTCAATTCCAGGTGCACTGCTCGGATGGTTGCACACGTGAACAACAAAATGTATCCTTTGGAGGTTGTATCAGTGAGGGTCCTTTGCTTTAAATGAAGAGGTCCTGCAAAGTCGATCCCAGTTACTTCAAACGGCCTTGAAGAGACAAGTCGATCGAGTGGCAGTGGAGCATACTGCACTTTCGATGGACTCGTGCGATACCTCTTGCACAGAGAACACGCGTTTATAACACGTCTGATTTCCTGACGAGCACGAATAATCCAGAAGCGCTGGCGAACTTGTACCATTGTACTCGCAATGCCTCCATGTAACGCTCTGCAGTGCGCCTCCATAATTACCAACAGCATAAAGTGGTTGCGTCTTGGTAAAAGAATGGGATGCTTCTCCTCATATGTTGCGTCTGTTCGTTCCAGTCGCCCTGTTGTTTCGATGTTGTTTACGCTCATCGACGAAAGGGTGCAGGTCCCTTAAAGCGGAAAGCTTATGAGCAGCTATTCCGTTCAAGATCTGCTTTATGTCCTTTAAGAAAGCATCTCGTTGGACGCGACAAATCCAAAACATTTCGGAGTTCACTATCTCTTCTGCTGATATCGTGGCTGCATTCACTACCGACAGTCTTCGATTTCGGTTCACAAACCGGATGATCCAAGCTGTGACACGAAGAAGCTTTCGCAGACTGCTAAACTTTGTGATGTCAATGAACATTTCCTCTTGGGATTGTGCGTGAAGAATAACGCTTGGCGGTTCGCACGTTGATTCCACGTTTTTTGCCGGAAATAGGAAATCCTTGTGGTTCTGTAGGCCACGTCGATCTTGGCTGATCCAGCAACCTAGGACCCTTCCACCAGTCCTTGCTCTCACGCAAGGCTTGAGCAGATATCCCTCGAGAAAATATGTCGGCTGGACTGTGCTCGCCTGGGCAGTACCACCATGCATCTAGTCCAGTGGTGTCTACTATCTCTCTCACTCTATTTCTGACAAATTGGGCTAACTTTTCCTGCTCGCCACGTATCCAACTCAGAACTGTCATTGAGTCAGCCCACATGACACAATGAGTAAATTTTGAATCCCACGACGACCGTATACACTTCATTAACCTTGTTCCGACGACTGATTCCTTGAGCTCTAATCTCGGCAGCGTAATTGCTTTTGTGGGCGCTATTCGTGATTTAGCTGCTACCAGTGCCGTGGACACGTTGCCAAGGATGTCGACCGTTCTCAATAAGCGCACGCTCCGTAGGCTTTCAAGCTGGCGTCAGAGAAGACATGAAGTTCATCAGACACTATCTCTGCCCTCGGGCCACGTCTTACACATCGCGGGATTTTCAGAGAAGGCAGTTGAGTAACTTGGGAGCTCTATTCCTTCCATTGCGTCTTTATCTCTTCAGGCAGGTCTTCATCCCAAGGACTCTTTAAAATCCACAATCGTTGAAACAACAGCTTTGCTGTCACCGTGAATGGAGAGAATATGCCGAGGGGATCGAAAACTCTCGAAGCAGTTCTAAGTAAGGTGCGTTTCGTGTCACGTTTCGCTTGATTTAGGTACTGGAGCGGAGAACTTGGCGAGACTTCCAAGAGATCATTCGTTGTGTCCCATTGCATACCTAAAACAGATTTCTGTGACCCATCTATCTGCTCCTCGCATCTATCAAACACTTCTTGCAGCCGCTTGTCATTTGTTTTCCACTTACGCAGGTTGATGCCGGCATCTCTCATAATTTTTTTCGATCGCTGGTAGATGTCTAAACTTTCTTCGAAAGTGTCAGCCCCGATTAGCAGATCATCGACATAAAATGATTTCTTTAGGTCAGAGGCTAATGTCTTGTCTTCGTCTCGTACATTGTCCAAGGGATGATGAAAAAATTCACAGTTTCGCCACAACAGCGAAGGAATGATTGCGATAGCAATAAATTGTAATGTGACGCGAAAAACGGAAAGCAGCTCGAAATTGCCAGCGCGTCGCTGGAGCCCAAAGGACGCACGAGAAGAACGCACACAGGACGAGCGCGAACTAATGCGTCACAGCTCGACACTTGAAGCGCACTGCTCAAACATCAAGCAGGACGCACGAAACAAACGAACAGGTACACACAAGACGAGCGCGAACTAATTGTCACAGTTGTTACTTATTTCTGTTCTAACAGCGCGCTCCTTTCGCAAACGCGGCCGCTGCAGCGAGCGAAGCGAAGCACCTCACCGGCCGCCCCTTCTTTCCTTGAGATAAGAGCACGAAAGCGACGACGCCCTGTAGAGCGAACAGCAACGGCGTTCGCAGGGGCGGGGCGACGATCTTTAAAGCGCGCAACACGCACGTCCGTCGCGCCATCTATGTGGCCACTAAGAAAGCATGCTGAATTACATGGTATATATAAATAGCTCGCCGTTAGCAGGCTGAGAGACGGTGCTGTCGTGGCCTAACGTCTAACGCGGCGGGCTGCAAAGCGAGAGGTCGCCCGTTCGATTCCGCGCGTCGGAAAGAATTTCTTAATTCTTTTTCTTTGTGGCCTTTCTATATATATATATACATATTATACATATACGGTGAATGACGGCGACGGGGACGGGCATTTTCCAGCCGAGCCTGTCCATATAATTGCTATCGCAATAATAGTCGCCATCAGAAGGAACGGACTTGATCTCGACCCAGAGGGCACCCGTGTCGTACGCCATTCCACAATGTCATGGCTTGGGCTAACGGGAACCTTATCGAACCACAGAAAACGGAATGCATCTCTGTCAGACTCCTGTATGTGGATTTGAAGAAACGCCTCTTCGATATCCGAGTTTAGAGCGATGGAGTACCAGCGAATGCATAGCTTCAGAACGGCGCAACAAGGAAGCATTGTCAGAAGTGCGGCTGCGCGCCTCAGTTTAGCCTCACTAGCATCATTTCAAGGCATCATGATAAGACGGCTGGAGAAGTAATCGAGGCATGGAGCATTCAAAATAAAAAACAGTCTTGTGTCAGCTGTCCCTCGATTGCGTACAGGATAAAGAAATCTTGTACCTGAATGGTTAACGTGCTTTGGCTTTTGGTTGTTTTTTTTGTTTTTTTTTGACGTTGTGTGTGGCCACGTGCGTGTATATATCTGCTCTGTGATATGCAATACACTTTAGTTGTGAGTCGGCGCTTGTGTTCGTGTGATCTTTCGTATTTTCGTCTTGCTTGTTGCGCCGTTCTGAAGCTATGCATCTGTACCAACTCGCCCAATTGTCAGTAGTACCAGCCAAATTGTATCAGAATCTGGAGCAGTTCCGGATTTATATTCTCTCCTTTGTCGAGACACTCATTGAGAGATGGCATGCCCCATTCGTGAGACGACGCGTCAAACACGATTCTCAGCTTTGTAGTCAATGACTCTTCTCTAATTACCTCTCTATGAGGCATATAGTAGACTGCTCGGTAATGAGGAATGCTTTCGGGCACTAACTCTGCGTGTCCGAGCAAAGAATACTGCCTTATGACCGTGTCATACCGCTGAAGTTGGCCGTGATGTAGAGATAACCTTCTCACTAGCTTGTGCAGTCGAGTGAGAGCTATGTTACGATTGTCTCCGAGTAAATGGAAACGTTCTTCTTTCCATGGTAGTGCAACAGTATAACTTCCATGGCATTTGCTGATTGTCTTTCGGAATCGCTCGAGGGTCCGGTCTGGGGTGGAGTCACACTGGTCAGTAATGCCCATCGCTTCGAGTTGCCAAAATGACTGCAAAATATGCGAGGTTGCCTCTTCTTCGGAAGAAGTATCTACTCGTAGCGCGCAGACCATCAAGTTTGTATCGCGCTCCATGAATGCTGTATATCGGATTGGTCCTTGGAGAGTCCATCCGAAGAATGAATTCATAGCGACCAGTCCTTCTGTATCTGTGCTTCGCACTAGTTCGCCGGTCAGTATCTGCCATAGATGATCTGACCCGATGAGTAAGGACAGTCCGGGTTCTGCATCCGCTCCAAGGAAGCATCGTTCATCAGCGATGAATTTTCCTTCAAGTCGCAGCTGCCTCACAAATTTGTTGTCGTCGGATGGTGTAGAAACATCGTGGCAGATACCTGGTACCATGATGGCTTGCACGACGCAGACCTGAGAACTGTGCTGGCTGCGCAGCGGAACTTCCACGACCTTGACCTTTTCCGCACGTGATGGTGTTTCTGTTCCAAATGTGTTGAGTGCAATTCTTATCTCGCTGAAGACCTTCAGTCGTAGTTTCCCTGCGATGTCTTCTTTGACGAATGATCGTTGGCTGCCCCCGTCCAGGATAGCTCGGATATATGTACGGTTAGCATCGTGGCCGACCCAAGCACGTAAAGTCTGAAGGAATACACCAGTGTCCATCCTAGACATGACACGACGACTGGTTACCTCGCATTATTGCGTTAGACAATACAAATGCGGTCGTACTGTCAGATTTGCTGTTACTCTCCGGCTTCTTGTAAGAGGGGTCACACATGCTGAAGGCATGCCTTCCGTGGCAAAGTGAACAAGTCAGCTTTACCTGACAAAATTTTGCCTGATGCCCTCGAGACGTACACCTGAAGCAGCGATTATCCTTCTGCTGCTTCTTCGAGCCCAGAGAAATCTTGGCATCACAGGTGCGGGCGCCATGCTTTTCCGATCTGCAGAAGAAGCATTCGCGTTTTGCCACAATATTATGCAGCACAGAAGCGGTACTGCGGTCTCTTGACTTGTCAACGTTCACCTTTTGCTCTCTTGGCCGTCGTTAAGAAACACTGCTCTCGGCTTTCTAACTCCACCCTAGTGAAGTTGAGCAGGTCGTTCAGCTCGCCTTCCGAATACGCAGTCACGAGTGCTGGTTCCGACACGTTACCTGCAGGGTTTGCAGTGGGAGGACTTCTTAATGTCTGTCTTCGTTTTTCGCGAACAAACGCCAACACGATGTCGGCCGGCAAGGCGTTTTGCAGGATGTCGACAAGCATTGCTGAGAAACTAAGTGTCGGTACGTTCAAGGCTTTCAGGCAACGAATCTGGAGCTGCGCGGCGTTGTACAGCTTCCTAAGACCTCTTACATCGTTTCCCGACACGACATGCGGAAGGTTCCTTAAGGCTGACAGGTGATATTGCTCTATCTTCTTTCGGTCACCGAACCTTTCCTTAAGAATGTCGATGGCGTCCGTATAACAGGATTATGTGGTTGGTAACTCCGCGATAGATACTGCCGCTTGTCCCGCGAGGAAATTCCACAAGTAGTAGAACTTTGTTGTCGGGGATAAAGCCTCGTTGGGATGAACCGTTTGTTCAAACTGTTCCCAAAATCCTGTCCAGTTGTGAACGTCTCCGCTAACAGTGGGAATGCTGAGCTTCGGTAGTCTTAATCCGGAATGCGTTGTCGCGTTAGGTCCTGGCTGAACAGTCGTTAGTTGAGCGTTAGCTCCTGAATTGGTTTCCACGTTAGGTCCTGGCTGAACAGTCGTTAGTCGAGCGTTAGTCTGAGTAGAAGATGCGGCTTGCGGCTCACTTCTAGCACGTTCCAAAGCGGCGATCTGGCAGCGTAATTCAGCCAGCATGCCTATGGCCTGATCGTTATACTCAGCTGCAGCGTTGTATTCTCCTTCAAGCTCGTCATCGGGAATGTGCTCTTCGAGAGCGGCATTAATGCTTGAGATTTCCAGATTACTCGAACTCAGGCTGTCGTGAATACCTGTGAGCTTGGCGATGTCGCTGTTCGAGGCATTAAGCACCGTTCGGGCCTCCTGTAGCAACTTGGTGTTCTGGGAGCGTCGAGCGGTCCGCTTGGCCTTGAGACGATCCATGAGTCAAGCTCCTCTTCTCGGCGTAGGCAGGCGCCCGCCTCCTGCAGGAATGATCAGCGAAGCGCTCGTCGGTCGGTCGATCCTCGCCACCCGCGACGCGACGTGGACTAGTAAACGATTCCTCGGGTCGTGCAAAGAAAGGAAACGTTCCGCACGGGGTTTCCGGCACCATAAATAAAGAAAACTATGAGCGAACGCGATATATCAGACACGAAGCCATCTTGCCCATACGATTCTTAACTTCGTCTTCACTCGCAGTCCTTGGCTGCGCACGTTTATTATTTTTCTTCACTCTTTTTCTGCCTATTGGCGTCACGAAGCACGTGATCGTTTTACGAGCTGGCAGCTGACCAATAATCCCTCGCATACCACCTGAAGGCATCAAGTCTGCCAGGACGAGACCCTCGCTTTGAATGAAAGAAAGATGACTCTTAAGGGCTCGTTCTTCTTTGTTAGACACGTGACCACATGACACTATAAACCCAACCACGCGAACTCATTGCAGCATAAACTTGGTTCTCCGAGTACGTGGCCTATGGCGGGGATAGCCATGACATGATTGACAAGGCAGCGCTATCGCTAGAGATATATTTACTACAACTTGAAGTGACCTGCGCCGCCGGTATTTCTTTGTGAACTCCTTATGCAGTTTCGGGCCTACTGGACCTTTCCACGGATAGGCAAACCAAGCAAATCATGGTCGAAATTGTGAACGGAACTGCTATATCCGTCCGCGAATTCGAAACGAAACTGAATCCGCCCTCGCCTGCCTAGAAAAACGAGAGGCGAAAACGACATCGGTAGCTCATATCACGTTGCAATTCTTCGTTCTTTCGAGCGAGGGAACTGCGTTTTCAAGGCATAAACAAAACTTTCAAGCGACCCCGCTCGCAAGCACGTGCTCGCATGTAGTGTGAAATGTTCAATGCATTCCTCGGCCTACCTGTCCTCGGTGCTGACTGCGCAAGGAATTCTGAAAACATCGTTTGGGAACTACTTCGAAGCACGTTTGTGTCGTGACACGAACTGGCACTGTGGCACCCGACCACTCTGTGATGTATGCCAGCAATAGCTTGCTTGTATGCACACCTTTGTTCGAGTACTTTATTCACGTGCGTGACATCCAGGGCGACGTTTCGCATATTTTGCTGATCATTGTTAACACTGCCTCTTTTTTTATTTTGTGAAGCTTCGATCAGCTGTTCCGTATTCGGTGTAGTGTGACCTCGCGTTGTACATGTGCTTTCTTTTAGTATAACCCACTTACGTTAGCGAATCTCGACATCCTTAGAGACTTTTAGGGACGGAACGTGTCAAACGGGCCGTTGTTGCACATACGCATGCCCCTCCGAGTGGTGACGAGTCACTGCCTTGTTTGGAATACATATGCACAAAAACGTCAAGGCCCTCTCCTATATGTTGTGGCAAAGACGGTGAGTGGTCAATTGTGGACAGATTTCGTCCGTAAACGTGTTGATCGGTGCCGTGGATTGATCGTGTTTTTAGGAACCGATTTTCTAGAGACCCATCCCTCATTGGGTGCGCACAAGCAGTCAAGAAACGAAGGCAGAAGATGGAACAAGTGCTGTGTCTTGCCTGCTTGTGTGCTACTCAACGACGGATAGGTTCCAACTCGCCCACCTTTAAGTTATACTACAGTTCATAGAGACATTCCATGTATTTCTGAGTAGATCATGAGCCATCTACACGTGTTTCGATTACTGCTTCTGTATGAACGGCGCCTACAGTAAAAAAAAACGTGGTAATATTATTTCGTAAGTGCCAGGTACCTGTTGCGTTATTCGAAGAAACTAATGCGCAACCGGAACGATGGACATAAGATTATAATTATTCTGCAAGACCCATTTGGTATAATGACTTTTTTCACAGCGCATAAGCATAAAATTGCCTTTGAACCATCCATTCATTTTCGCTTTCAAGCTCATAGGATTCTGAAGGCTAAAGCGGCGGTTTAGGATTACTTCGCCAAAGATGCAAAGTCTGGAAATGTCAAGTGCACATTGTGCCGCAAGGAATGTAAAACCAGCGGGAATGCCTCTAATTTAAGGTACCACATAAAGCGGTGCCACGCAAATGTTCTCTTTCACGAGGATCAAGGACAGTGCGAAGAAGTAGAAGATGCATGTACGGATGCGGCTGGCCGCTCAAAACCGAAGCAAAGAAAGTTGCATTTCTTTATTACTGATAAAGGAGCTAAGTATGGCAACCAGACCGAAAGGAAAAAAAAATACTGGACAAGGACTTAGCCCTGATGAGAGAAAGGGACATGCAGCCATTTTCGGTGGTTACTGACAAAGTATTGTAAAATTTCTGCTACGCGCTAGATCCAAGATAAAACTGCCTAGCAGAACGCAACTTTCTAATGCTATTTTGTCGAACTTATAAGAGAATGCAACGGCGAAATTGCGTGGTACACAGCCGCCAACCAGCCATTGTGCCATTACAGCAGACATTTGGACCTCATGCACGGCTGAGAGCTACGTGACAGCCACCTGCCATTTTCAGGAATACACAACTATGTGGTCTGCAGTGCTCTCAACAGCAGTTTTTCAGGGAGCACACACGGCGCAAAACGACACCGATGTCATTGGAGGTGTGCTTGAACACAGGGGTATTCGTCGGCCAATTGTTGATTTTGTCACAGACAACGATAACGAGATGGTTCTTGCAGCCGGACTGCTGGGTTTCGAGCACCTACCATGCTTCGCTCATACGCTCAACATCACTGTGGAGGATGGATTAAAAAGCAGTGAAGAACTAGCAGCCGTGCTGGTGCTAGAACATTGTGTGCTACGGGAGGTCTAGCTGCAATGCTACCGCCAAGCTCCGAGAAGAGCAAGATCACGTCGGCATGGCAGCACCGTTAAAAGTGAAACAGGTGGAACGGCATCTTTTATATGCTAAAAAGGATCTTGGAGGTCGGACAGTTGCTGACCTTAACACTATCGAAGTTGACCCGGGCACCCAGCCCGTTACCCGCAGAGGATACAACAGTCATTCAGGATGTTGCGCAAGTACTGAAACCATTCGAGGAAGCCACGTAATTAGTGTCTGAAGATGAGTACACTACCTTTTCCTTGGCAATTCCTGTGACCTGCGGAACCGCACGAGAGCTGGATTGACGTATCGAAACAAACCTGGAAACTGAAGTTGGTAAAGAAGTTTTTTTTTTCTAGAGTACACCTCCTCCTTGAAATATGGAATGCACAGTTGAAGAAATGCAGTTAACATCTCTGGCAACACTGTTGGACCCGCGACTAAAGGATATAGCGTTTTCGATTCGAAAAAACGCAGATCGCGTCAAAGTTTGTTTGATTGGTGAACTAAGTCAGCAATTGTCGGAAAAAACTAGTTGGTGCTGCGGCTGAATCAACTAGACAGCAGGCGGTTCCTAACGAAGTTGCGGCAGGAAGCCGAATTCTGCGGTTCCTTGAGAGGCAGCAACACGAGTCCTCAACCGCCACCTCGAACGCAGAACTGATGGTTCGCCAGTGCCTAGAGTTATCTCCAGAGGAATGGAAGAGCAACCCTTTAAAATTTTGGCAATCTTTGCAATGCTCGACAACAACGCTCTCTCAAATGGCTAGGAAGAACTTGGAAGAATGGCTAGGAATCCCAGCAAAATCAGTACCCGTAGAACGCGTGTTCTCCAGGCTGGACAGATCATTTCCGATAGGAGTGGCACGCTGAAGGGCAAGAAAGTAGATATGCTTGTGTTCCATCAGCAGAGTGCTTGGCTGGCAAATGATAAATAAATTGAATGGTTCATCGGTAGCGGAAAGGAAGCCGTTACAAGTGACGGAACTTCAAGACGTCGAATATATATTGCATTTTGCGATTTAAAATGAAAAAAAAAATCATGAACTAACTTTTGTTTGTAAAGTGTGACTGCGACTTTTTAAGAATGAATGTCTCAATGGACATATTCCGGCATTTTAACTGCGGCACTTACATTATTTAAAAATATTCCTTATAAACGAAACGAGCTGAGTATTGCGAATGTTCTGGCAATATCGCCGACCGACAACAGAATTAATAGTAATATTAATAAATAATTAATTAATAGTAAACTACTAGTATGGTAATACTATCAATTGTACTATCGACAGTCTATCGATAGTAGTACTATCGATAGTTGTCAAACCAAACTATCCATGTTATCGATAGTCAATCTACCGATAGTTTTGAATTGCTACGAGCCAACGTAAAGGCTACTTGAAGTAACAACTGTGACAGTTAATGCTCGTGCTATGTATACCTGTCCGTTCTTTTCGTGCATCCTTCTTTTTGTTTGAGCAGCGCGCTGCAAGTGTGTTTTCGTTTCCTGCGATCTTTGGGCTTGAGCGGCGCGCAGCAAGTTTCTAGCTGCTTGCCATTCTTCCTGTGACATTCCAAATGCTTGCTATCACATCCATTGCACCGCCCTTGAGGCGAAACTGTGACTTTTTCTCTAATAATTCATATCCCTAAGTCTTTCCAATCCAGGGCGGCCCTGAAAACTTACTGTAAGCAGGCGGTGAATATGATTGGGGAGATTATGTCACCCTGTCTTACACTTTTCTGCAATGGAATTTTGTCACTTTCTTTATGGAGCACTATGGTGGCTGCGCATTCGCTGTAGATTTGTCCCAATACTTTTTTATATGGTTCGTTGACGGCCCAATTCCGCAGTGCCTGTGTAATTCCCGATATTTCTGCAGAATCAAAAGCCTTTTCGTAATCTATGAAGGAAAGAAGATGACCATTCAGGGCTCGTTTTTCGTCGTTAGACACGATATAAAAAGAACTGACCGACAGTCATGCCAACAGAAGTATAGGGCATCTTATTTGTAGTAATTAGGATATAAATGTGCAGAAAGTAAAATGGACGAAAAGATAACTAGCCGCGTTCAGGTACCGATCCTGGGACCTTCCAATAACGCGTCCGATGCTCTACCAATGAGCTACGGCGACGGTCATCCTCTCGTCTACTATATGGGGTATATATTGTAGGGTATTAAAGAGGAGAAACACAAACACTCGTTTATTGTAGGCCAACTTGTGCCAAGATAACTAGGTGCAAAATCAAGGAGTCCGCTATAGCGTGCCACACATAAAAGTGTCCGTTCGACGAACGCACTTCTGAAAGCTCGCAGGTCAAGCCACTGTCTCGTGACCGTGCGCGACAGGCATGTGTGGCGCGGCCACATGAAGCACGAGCATGCGCGAGACATTGCGGACGCTAACCCAGCAGCCCACTGGCTTCTCGGCAGAGAAAAATTATTGCCGGCAGTCCATGCAGCATTAGCCCCCTGCGAAATACGCATCGTCCCGATGCGTGATGGAGGGAAGTAGACAAGAAGGGAGCGTTTTCATTGTCTCTTGTAAGGGTTTCATGCGCACTACGTGTACGACCTCGGCAGTGTTTTGCCGTTTTGAGCGCTCGTGTCCATCGGGGATGACTTAGTAGTTTAAGTGACTAAGTCGTCGGAGAACCTTATACGGACCAAAGTACCGACGGAGGAGCTTTTCTGAGAGCCCGCGGCGTCTTATTGGTGTCGCTTGGATGGTACTGACCATATCTGCGGCGCAAGTTGTAGTAGCTTGCGTCCTGGCGTTGTTATTCAACTATTCGGTGTCGTGCAAACTGGCGAGCTTCTTCAGCGCTTTGTAGAAAGTCGTCAACTTTGGATGGCTCGTGATTGTCGTTGTCTACTGGTAACATGGCGTCGAGTGTCGCAGTGACAGTGCGGCCGTAGACAAGCTGAAATGGTGGGATGCGGGTAGTCTCCTGTAGGGCCTTATTGTAGGCGAAAGTTGCGTATTGCAGGATTTCGTCCCGCGTCTTATGCTCAATGTCAACGTACATCGATAGCATGTCAGCAGAGGTGCGGTTTAGGCGTTCCGTCAACCCGTTCGTTTGTGGGAGGTATGCAGTGCTTTTTCTATGACTGGTGTTAGTCGTCATCATCATGCTTCGCTGAAAATGTCGCCGAAAGACGATAGATTAGCGCTGCGTGAGATATGGGCGCCATCTGACAATACGTCGGGAAACATGTTTGTGCACATGGCCTCCAGGTGAGGGCACGCGGCGGGTTTCGCGCCCGCCATCTCGGAGGCCATAGATTACTGGACGAGTGTTTCCAGTCAAATTCTAAGGCTGCTTGCAGCCGGCTTCCTTCGGTGGTCTTGGCCAGTGTGTTCGAATCTTTGCTCCGGAAGTTGACAAGATGAAGCAGGCAGCCGGAGGCTGTGCAAAAAAAGGTTCTCCCTACATGCACGATTTTGACCACAATTCCGAAAAAAATTGCCAACAGGCATGATGTTCTAGTGGTTCTTTCGGCACCCAACAAGCTGTCAAAGCTTTGTGCCCGTATTTCTTCACAAAAACTGAAGCTTTGTGCTCGTGTTTCTTCACAAAAAGTCAACGCAGACCTGTCCACCAGGTCAGGTCTCCGTTGCATGGTGGGCGCCGTTTGCGAAATGCCATTGAGCTGTGGCAAGTGAAACACAGGCTATAGCGGCCGCAGCATTAATATTCGCCTAAGTAACCATGTATTATCGATTAAGAATGGTGTGGGTTTACACGTGCCTTCCATTGTGGTTTGTGTGGCTGCGCACCCCTGTTTGGAGAAATACATTTAATAGCAAGAAACAGGGAAACGTTAGCACGTGAAGGGCTTGGAGGCATCTTCATTAAAAAAAGATTACACAATCTCCCGGCAAAGGGAACCATGCGTGGATGCGAAGCAGCGGGGCGATGGCTCGCGTGAGCGGGCCATCGCCCGCTCAAGTGGATTACTCCCCGAACTTGAGATAGATAGATAGATAGATAGATAGATAGATAGATAGATAGATAGATAGATAGATAGATAGATAGATAGATAGATAGATAGATAGATAGATAGATAGATAGATAGATAGATAGATAGATAGATAGATAGATAGATAGATAGATAGAAACGCTAAAAGTGCCAGAGTTTCGCTAAGAAATGCTTCGCATTTAATAAACAGAGACAAAACTCCGGCAGATCCCACGCACTGCGGAAATCGATGTAATGCGAAGCAGCCAGCAAAGAGCTGCATACATCGCCTTGTTTGTCTTTGAGCCAAATGAAATCGTTCATGCCGTGGCATCTAGTCCACCATATATCGCATGTTTGCCATGCACGCATGCATGCACAATCTAGTATACACCACGCCAATGAAACGCATATTATGGTATAAACAATGCATGGCCTATCGCTTATGTTCATCACGCACTAGTGTCATGCCATACCAATTTTGGTATATATCCGGTTAACAAAACGGCCGGAAGCGCACCATGACACTGGTATGTAAAGCATACCGTACATCACATGCATAACATGATTCGCATGTTAAGACCTCTCAACTGTGTTCGTCATACAGTCACATCGCGCAATACCAATTTTGGTGTATAGCAAACGACCGAAATGGCCGCGAGTGCACCATGAGTATAGTATGTAAATTATGTCGTACATGTCATACATGTCATGATTTTCATGTTACCTCCTTTCATTTACGTTCGTCGTACAGTCGCGTCGCGCAATACCAATTTTGGTGTATATCAAGCTATATAGCGATACGGCCGCGAATGCACCATGAGAGCGACATGTAAATCTTGACATACATGACTTCATGTCATGATTTCCATGTTACCACCTCTCATTTACGTTCGTCATACAGTCGCTTCGCGCAATACCAATTTTGGTGTATAGCAAGCAAGCGAAACGGCCACGAGTGCGCCATGAGCGTGGCTTGTAAATCATGTCACACATGGCATGCATGTCATGAATTTCATGTTACCACCTCTCACTTTCGTCATACGGTCGCGTGGCGCAATACCAAATTTGGTGTATATCATGAAAGGGAAACGGCCGCGAATGCTTCATGAGCGTGGCATGTAAATCATGACATACATGTCATGGATGTCTTGGTTTTCATGCTACCACCCGTTATTCGTGTTCTTCATACAGTCACATCGCACAATACCAATTTTGGTGTATATCAATCTAGCGAATCAACCGCGAGTGGGCCATGAGCGTGGCATGTAAATCATGTCGTATATGACATGCATATCATGATTTTCATGTTACTACGTGTCAGTTATGTTCGTCATACAGAAATGTCTCGTCGTACCAGTTTTCGTATATATTCCTTCATTTCAACGGCCGCGAGCGCCCCGAGACCATGTCATGTTAATCATGCTGCACATGTCATGCGCGTCATGATTTGCATGTTAGGACCTGTCATTATATTCGCCATGAACTCTTGTCACGCCGTACCAATTTTGGTATATATGAAATTAACGGAACGGCCGCAAGAGCCCAAAGGCCGTGGAATGTAAATCATGCTGTTCATGACATGCGTGTCATAAATTTCATGATATGACCTGGAATTTATGTTCGTAATAAGGCCATGTTATGACACACCAATTTTGGTATACATCCGAATAACGAAACGGCCAGGAGAGCACAAGGTCATAGGGGGCTAGATAGATAGATAGATAGATAGATAGATAGATAGATAGATAGATAGATAGATAGATAGATAGATAGATAGATAGATAGATAGATAGATAGATAGATAGATACGCTCAAAGTCGCAGAAGTTCGCTAAGAAATGCTTCGCATTTAAATCCTACGCCATGAATTCCCATGAAATTTCGTCATCGCAGACGTTGCAGAGCGCATCATCGTGTCCGGCTTCATGGCGTGCTACAATTCTGACTGCCCACATGACCGGCTTATTGACGCCACAACAGGCCTCTCCGCACCGGGTCAATGTACGACTACCCAACAGCCTTGCGTTAAGGCTGCTGCTGTTGAAGATCTATGGCCACACCACACCCTCTTGGCAGAGTTTGCTGACCTGACTCGTCCTAGCGGGCGTGCGCTAGAAGTGCGCCACTCAACCGTGGACCACATCCGTACTACTTCCGGACTGACGGCCTCTAGCCGCGCCCATCGCCTAGCTCCGGACCGCCTGCGCATCGCCCTAGCTAAGTTAGAATCCATGCTTCACGAAGGAATTGCCCACCGCTCAGAGGGACCTACGCCTCACCGCGTAATCGGGTACTAAAGAAGAACGATGGCTGCCATCCCTGTGGAGATTATTGCGCCCTCAACGCCCGCACCATCCCCCGACAGGTACGCTCTCTGTCATATACAGGATTTTGCCCACCGCTTACGTGGCAGCACTATCTTCACAGTTGTTGACCTGGCAATGGCCAACATTCAAATTTCTGTCAACCCGGATGACCTCCGAAAAACCGCACCTTCTTTATTTATTTTCGATACATGAAAGGCCCTCGCTCGGGTATTACATGAGGGATGGGTATTAATAGCACGGAAGAAGTGATTCGAGAGCAGCCTTGAATTGATGTGGTTCTGAGTGGTGCACGAAATTTGCTCGCAGATGGTTCCAGTCCCGTGCCGTTTTTACACAAAAGGAGCGAAGATGTGCGGTAATTTGTGTTGGCGGAGGGTACACTGCTCTTGGATGGTTTGTGCGGCTTGATAAGTTATGGACTGGCAGGATGGCTGGAACTTCGGTAGGAGCACATTTGTGAAAAAGGCATATTCGGGATATATGACGTCGTTATTCTAGGTTAGTGAGGTGACCACGAGTTTTAAGTTCAGAAATATTTTGAATTGATTCTAAAATGTTAGAAATGTTAGACTGGAAAGGGTCCCAAACAGAACATGCATGTTTTAATTTTGGATGAACAAACGTAGTATAGGTTATTAGTTTAACTGACGGGGTGCAAGTCTTAAATGCCTACGCAGAAAACCTATAGTGCGATTTGCGGAGTTAACTATGTGAGTTACGTGGGCTGACCAGGAAATATTACTTGAAAATGTTGCGCCGAGATAATTGTGACATCAAGTGGACTGAATTGCAGAGCCGGAAATATATTCTGCTGGCTGGTGATGAGGCCTGCGATGAAAAGATACCAATGAAGTTTTTTTTTTATGTTGCAAGTAATTAAGCACTTATCACACCAAGCTTTATTAATGTTGAGGTCATTTTGAAAAATAGTGCCACGTGTGTTTCGTACGATCCCTTTCGCTGTATTCGGTTTTCGGCCACAAAGGCTGTCAGCACCGCTCAGCGCAAACCGCGCCTCATTCTTCGAGAAGCTTCCCGATTATTGTAGATCATTTTGTTAGGATTGCGCGCAAGACGCGAACACTCGAGCTTATTCTAGAGATTGCGCGACAACCAGCGATAACGCTGGAATATTCTACGGCACATGCATAAATGCCGACGCGCTTCACCGCTTGACAAGTCTTGATCGACGGTTGACGCTCTGTTCGCCGCCATCAGTGTATTGCTGTAGTTTGACTTTCAGTTTCTCGGCCACAAGTTCGGCCAAATAAAGAGTTTCATCTCGGACGTGCTGACTGCTGTCTTCGTCGACGTCACGACAACGTGACATCTGGTCGAGGTGCTGTTCGTTCATGTACCGGACGCCCCAGTCAAGCTGTGAACCCAGCCCGCGTCGCGAAGAAGACACCGACACCGTCAGCGACAGTCGAGCCAGCCCCAGACTGCAGTTCAACTGCCGTATTCCTACGACGACCTACGGGCAGGTTCACGCGCTGCAATCTGATGACCTGCGTGACACCATCAGAGCGATCGTGCGGGAGGAACTGCGTAAATTGTTGCCCTCCTCCCAGCTCAAGTGGACCCGATCACCGACGTCGTACGCCAGGAAATCCAGCAATTTCTGGGAGCACCTGAACCAGCGCAGCCTGAGCTACAAGCAATGAGCTCCTGGTCCACGACAAGACGCCGCCGCAGCAGTTCCGCCGTCAGACGATGCCGCCGCCACCACCACCGATGCCCTACCGTCCTCTTGTCGCACAGCGCTATGCCGCGCGCTACGCGCCAAGAAAGACCGACGTTTGGCGCCCCCCTGACAACCACCCGCTGTGCTACCACTGCGGGGAAGCCGGGCACACGTACCGCCGCTGCCAGTACCGACAGATGGCGCTACGCGGATTCGCCGTCAACGCGCCGTGCCCGCAGCCAGGCGAACGGCCTCGCGACATCGACGACTACCTCACCGGAACACAATGGCAAGAACAACGACCTTCCCGCTTGCCGTCGCCCAGCCGCTACATGTCACCGCACCGCCAACAGTACTCTAGCCCAAACCATGGCCGATCGCCTAGCCCGTATCCGGAAAAGTAAGGGCAGCAACAGATGGAGGTGCCGTTCGTGTACGACGAACTACCGAAGATCCTCCTCCGCCGATGATGACGCCGCCACGAAACCTTCAGAACACGACGTGAACCACACAGCCCCCGACGACGAAATCTCGCGGACCGAAGAATACCCGACGCCGTGACCCAACCGCAACGCAAGACGACGAACTAGCGACCTCGACGTTCTCATCGACGGCTACAACGACACCGCTCTCGTCGATATTGGAGCTGACTATTGCGATATCAGTGGGCCCTTGGACTCGAAGTTGAAGAAAGTAAGACTACTTGGGAAGGCCCCGAAATCCGTACCGCTTGAGGCCATCTAATAACGCCGTCTGGAGTCTGCACAGCAAGATTCACAATCAATACTCGCACGTATCCTGCAGGTTTCGTAATCTTTCAACACTGCTCAAGAGACGTCATACTTCGCGTGGACTTCTTAAGCCATCACGGCGCCGTCATCGATTTAAGAACCAAGTCGATAACGCTATCGTCCGACAAAACGACACCGCCGGATACGAATGCATGCCAACATGTCCTGTATGTGCTCGAGGATCAAGTTACCATCCCGCCTCGCTCCAGGGTCACAATTCCTGTCAGTACCGAAAAAGTTGAAGACATCGATGGTGTCATCGAGAGCGATCAGCGTTTGCTGCTAGACCGTGACATTTGCGCCGCAAGGGGTATTGCTTGGTTGCATGAAGGAAAAGGAAGCGTGATGCTAACGACCTTCAGCCAAGAATACAGACACCTGAGCAGGGGCACGAGGATTGCATACATCGAAGAAATCTTCGCCCTCAGCGATGCGTTTGCCTTTCCAGACTCTGGCGAAGCTACGACGACTACCCCAATACCTGAGCCACCCTTCGACGTAAGCCCAAGTCTTCCCGCTCGCCAACAGCAACAGCTTCGATGCCTTCTGCAGGAATACAAGGAATGTTTCTCGTCGTCATCGCGGGTCCGACAAACGCCCTTTGCTAAGCACCGCATTATAACAGAAGAGAATGCTCGACCACTCCGTCAGAGTCCCTACCGTGTTTCGACGCGGGAACGGGAGGCCGTTAAGAAACAAGTCAACGAAATTGTACGCGACGACATGATCCAGCCGTCCAACAGCCCGTGGGCCTCTCCCGTGGTGTTAGTGAAAGAGGAGGATGGGACCCTACGTTTCTGCGCCGATTATCGTCGCCTGAACAAAATCACAAAGAAGGACGTGTACCGTCTCCCGCGGATAGACGACACCATGGGTCGACTCCACAACGCGAAGTACTTTTCGTCGATGGACCTCAAGACCGGCTACTGGCAAATGGAAGTCGACGAGAGAGACCGAGAAAAGACTGCCTTCATAACACCGGACGGCCTGTTCGAGTTCAAGGTCATGCCCTTCGGTATTTGCTCGGCAGCTGCGACTTTCCAACGAGTCATGCATACAGTATTAGCTGGCTTGAAGTGGCAAACTTGCCTTGTTTACTTGGACGACGTCGTTGTGTTTTCGTCGAACTTCGTCGAACACCTCCAGCGCCTTGAATTCGTTCTTCAAGCAATCAAGAACTCCGGGCTCACCCTGAAACCACAGAAGTGACGCTACGCGCACGAGGAGCTCTTGTTTTTGGCTCACGTGATGAGCAAGACTGAACAGTTGCCATCCCCGCTTTCCCGCCACCCTCCGACAAGAAGGCCGTGCGCCGATTTCTCGGCTTGTGCGCTTACTACAGACGCTTTGTGAAAGACATTTCACGGATTGCCGAGCCACTAACGCAGCTCACGAAGACCGTCGTCGAATTCAGGTGGCAAACATCGCAAGTCGAAGCATTTAATGAACTGAAACGATGCCTGCAAACTCCTCCGATACTTGCGCATTTCGACGCATACGCCGATACGGAGA
>NW_023614768.1:0-23024 GCF_013339695.2 Rhipicephalus sanguineus
CCAGGAGCAGGGTTTGAGCTGGTCTTGCTTGATCTTCGGAAGGCTCGGGTTGACGTCAAAATCCGGTTCGGGACCTCTATTCGTCGAAGCAGGTTCGGCAGCATCGAAGAGGGGCAAAAGCATCGCTGGCGGCTACACATTCGTCGATGTAGGCAACCGTCGCACCCATGTTGAGGTGCCTATATTCGTGGCTGAAGTTTGTCAGCAGTACCTTTGCTTTACCGTCATGCAGCTCGGCGATACCTCTTGCGACGCAAATTTGACGGTTAAGGAGTAGTATGCTGATCGCCGTCGATTACGCCTTCAAGGTTCGCAGGTTTTTCGGTGCCGACGGAAATAACGACGCTGGAGCGCGGCGGAACGGTCACCTGATCTTCTATCACCTTCAGTGCATAGTTCCCTGGCGTCGCGTGGGGTGGGAGCGCTTTGTCTGAGGTTAGTGTTATCGACTCAGAGCTCAGGTCCATAACGGCGCCGTGGTCACTTAGGAAGTCCATTCCGAGTATCAACATCCCTGGAGCAGTTTCGTAGGATTACAAAGCTCGCAGGATAAGTCCGGTTATCGATGGTGACTCTCGCCGTGCAGACACCAATCGGCGTTATCAGGTGGCCTCCAGCTGTCCGGATTTCGGGTCCACTCCAAGCGGTCTTTACTTTCTTCAGCTTGGTGGCGAATGGCCCACTGACGACGGAGTAGTCGGCTCCGGTGTCGACGAGAGCTGTTGACGCTGTGGCCATCGATAAGAACATCGAGGTCGCTAGTCCGTCGTCTTGCGTTGCGGTTAGGTCGTGGCGTCGGATCACGGCTTCGTCGATTGGTCCCTCTGTTTCGACGTTGCGTCGTCAGGTTTTCTTCGGGCCGCGAAATTTCGTCGTGAGGGCTCCGTCCTGTTTGCGTCGTGTTCTGAAGGTCTCGTCGCGTTGTCGTCGTCGGCGGCCGCGGAGGATCTTCGGCATTTCGTCGTACAGCAACCGCACCTCCATCGGTTGCTGCCCTTAGTTTCCCGGATACGGGCTTGGCGACCGGTCCCGGTTTGGGCCAGTGTACTGCCGGCGGTGCGGCGGCATGTAGCGGCCGGGCGACGGTGATCGGGAAGGTCGTCGTTCTTGCCACTGTGTTCCGGTGAGGTAGTCGTCTATGTCGCGAGGCCGTTCGCCTTGCTGCTGGCGCGGCGCGTTGATGGCGAATCCGCGTAGCCCCATCTGTCGGTATTGGCAGCGGCGGTACGTGTGGCCGGCCTCCCCGCAGTGGTAGCAGAGCGGGCGGTTGTCAGGGGCACGCCAAACGTCGGTCTTTCGGGGGCGCATCCTTGTCCTGTCGGCGGGCGGTATGGCGTCGCTGGTGGTGGCGGCGGTGCCTGGCGGCGGAACTGCTGCGGCGGCGCGGCGTCTTGACGCGGGCGAGGAGGGGGGGCGTTGCGTCGGGCTGCAGCAGCATAGTTCATTGCTTGCAGCTGCGGCTGCGCTGCATAGGGGGTGCCCAGCGACTGTTGGATTTCCTCGCGGACCATGTCGGCGATCGAATCCACTTGAGGCTGCGCTGAAGGCAACAGCTTGCGCAGCTCCTCCCGCACTATCGCTCTGATGGTTTCCCGTAGGTCGTCGGCGCCTAGCGAGTGCGCTTCGGTGTAGCCTGTCGACAGGGTTGAGCGGTTGTACTGCTTCGTCCTAATCTCGAGGGATTTTTCAATTGTTGTAGCCTCCTTTAGGAATTCGGTGACAGTTTTCGGTGGGTTCCACACCAATCCTGCAAACAGGTCTGTTTCTCGTCGTCATCTCGGGTCCGACAAACGCCCCTTGCTAAGCACCGCATTACAACAGAAGAAAATTCTCGACCACTCCGACAGAGCCCCTGTTTAGAAAAAATTTATTTACACTATGTACAGAGTATACATCCTGCGTGACATATCAGTGTTCAAGGGACACATTCACATTTTCACAATTGTACATCACAAAAACTAACACTTTCACATAGGGCGAACAGCAGAAGTCTGATCAACATAACAACAAACGAGCATAGCTCACAATTGACACAATAGGGAATAGGGGAGAAGGGTAAATGGGCGGGTGACCATTCTCTTCCATCGTGTACATCACCGTGGTGGTAGATTCACTAGGACATGAGATATCAAGGTGGCGAACACAGATCAAAAGGTCGAGAAGACAAGCACATAAACTCCGAACCGACGGTGCGGCCTAGCACCATGTCGGCCGAAAAATAAGTTGAACTCGATCACGCTCAACGCCGACAAAAGGGCATGACCAATGGCGCAGAAACTCGCGCTCCCCCAAGAAGAAAAGCTCCTCAGAGAGGAACGCGAGGATCTCACGCCTCATGCGCCCCAATATCGGCCATAAAGCACGTCGACGGCAATTCCCAGCGACGGCTTCGCAGCGATTGCGCCAAAGGCTGAACAGGCCGGCAACTAGTAAAAGTGCCGCGAAGTGCCCTCGTGGGAACCCCCCGACGGACACGAACCCTCGGACACCTTGTCCACGAAAACCAGCATGGACCGCACGCCAAAAAAGTCGGGCGACCACGCATTCGATCGTCGCATGCCGGTTGGTCTCAACCATGACGCAGTTCGGGCAAGTGGCGCTGCGTACCACCTGCCATCGTTGCAGCCGATCTCGAGTGGGGAGCAAGCCCCAGCCCCATCGCCAAACGAAGTCACGAAGGTGACCCGGCAACGCCGCTGCAGTCATGTGCCTTCCACGGGCGACTCATTACCGCTTGCCGGTGTCGGGGTACTAAAGGCTGCACTAGGGCGGCCATTGTGTCCACTACTTTCGCTTCGGCTACATCGATCTCGGGACATGTAGTCTCTAGACGGCGGTGGAAGGCTAGGAGGGCACGATACACAGTCGGTAAATGAGAGGACTGCGGACCACAGTTCAAAGGACCAGCGGGCACTAGGACACGTAGGGATGGGCCCAGGTGGTAACGCGCGAGTGTCTGCGCAGGCGTACCATCATTATTTAAAACGCGCAATAAAGTGCGGAGGGACAGGATGGAAGCCGTAACGGCCACGTCGGGGAACGCGAAGCCTCCTCGGCTGCGCGGTTGCGCTAACGTGGGGGCGCGATAATAATTCCGTACCACCAGACCAAAAGAACGAGGTGATTAACCGCTGAACTTTCTGTGAAACGCGGAGCGGGGGTTTGACGGTGTGACATAAGTACCAAAATTTGCCGAGGTAAACCGATTGCGACAAGTACCGGCGTTCTAAAAGGGGAAAATCGAAGTGCTTAGCAGCGTCTATGTTTTCTGTTAGAGATTGTATAACAGATGCCCAGATATTTCGTGTATACCGAAAGCATTATAAGTGACACCTAGTATCTCCATGGTGGGGGACCATTGCAAAGGCAACGTGATGTTAATACGTCCGGCAGGGTTTCCAATGAAGAAATATTGACTTTTTGACAAGTTTAAACGAGCACCGGATATCCCACCGAAATGGGAAAAGGCATTCAGGACGTGCTGCAGTGACTGTTCGTTGTGTATGTACAGAGTAATATCATCGGCATAGGCAGTTACTTTAACTTCAGTGCGGCCAGGAAGGGGTAAGCCACGAATCTGTGGATCTCGTTCGATAGCCTTTAAAAAGGGCTCTAAGGCAAGGACGAATAAGACAGGGGAGAGAGGACAACCCTGACGGACTCCTCGTGTAACCTGGAATGGGCGGCTCTCGCGCGAATCTAGGAAAAGGGTACTCTCGGAGTTAGCGTACATAGCACGAATGAGGCGAATGAACTTGTCAGGAAAACCAAATGATTGTAAGACGTTGAATAAATAGGTATGTTCAACGAAGTCAAAAGCTTTTTCCTGATCTAAGGAAACCAGTAACCCCTGGGCGCATCGTCCAGTGGTGTACTGTATTATGTCACGCGTGAGCCAGGTATGACTATGAATGTCGCGGCCTGGAATGGAACAGACTTGTTGGGGAGCTATTAGCGATGGAAGAGACGGACTGATGCGGCGTACCAGAATGTTAGCCAGGAGTTTGTAATCCGCATTGAGAAGGGTAATGGGGCGCCAATCTTCGGGTCGCATGGATTGGGAACACTCTCCTGGCTGACGTCGCTGGGAGTAGCGTCTTCGTCAATTTGCAGGCGCGTCTCACTTGAAGAGCTGTCTGAGTCTTCAATGTGGACGTTTCCGTCAGCTGTAGACGAAGACTCCTCGATGGTAGGAGGATTCGCAGACGATGAGTTTCGACGCGAGAACGTGAGGCCATAAAATGAAACAAGAAGTGGGCGCGGCAATATAGGCAGTGGATTTTGACCTCCAAGGTGGTGCGTGAGTGCGATTTCTCCTGTGCGTGATTAAACAATGGAAATTCACAATGTACATGTAAAATTAAAGTGAGCTGCAAGTCGTCATAACTCTCAACGAACCTTTAGTATAAACGCGCCCGATCTCACGTTGGTGATGATGTACTGGGCAGAATTCACGGAAGATTCACGGTTTACCGATGAACCTCCGCAGCTTCGCCCACTCATCATCATTCACTCCGTGGATATGCTGTGATTTTTTTTTCTTTTTTGAAGCTTGGGCAGCTTTTATTGCTGTTGTTGCCTAAATGTTTATTAAGGAAGCATGTAATTCATCTAAGCTGACAGCCTGTGCATGTGTTATGCGCTAGAGGTAGACGTAGACACTGTTATGTTGAAAACAAATCCTCTTCCTTACGCCTGAAACGACAAACTCTAAAGCCTTACTTAATTTTCTCGTAAGCTCTGCATTCCCAATACACAAATAATCGTTTAAAGTATTTGTATACATGTCAGCAGCCGCAGTACATGTATCTGAACACACACAATTTAGTTTTGCGAAGATACCTAAGAGCGATTAAGGTGGCTCATTTTGCTAAGTTAGCAAAATATTTACTCGTTTATTATAAATGGCATCATAGATATTGCACACAGAATGAAGGGTCGAGGGGCAGTATGGTGCGAATATCCAGCTAAAATGAAACGAAAGCTTCTTTATCATTATTATTGCTGACATTTCTTGCTCACAATCTGTAACCGCTACTGTATCGGCACTCGAGTTGCACCTTGAGTCCTTATCAAAACGATGAATACGTTGTTGAGTAGTATGCCGTAAAACTTTGCATGCGCGCAGTATCAGTGCCTTTTTCCTTCTTTTAAGTGCGAATGCACTTTATAAGCGACCCTGAATCCGCCGTCCCATAGCAACGGCGCGAGGAAAGGAGAGGAGCGTCTGTAGCAACGGGGCAGCGACGTCACATCCCACGTGACTGCGCGCGCTCCGCCTCCTCACCGCGGTTTGCGCGGGCGCGCGCCGGCTCCGCACCGCTCTTCTAGGTGGCATTGGGTGCAGTGCTTCGCCGCTCCTTCTCTCGCCGTTCGCTCTCTCTCCTCCCTGCGCCCCACTCTCCCGTCCGCTGGCTGGGCGCCTCTCGAAATGTGTGCTCGAGACGCCGCTGTGAAACGCCAACGGCGACCACAAGGCTGAGATTATGGCCGTCAGGTACAATGACAACACAAACAGGTGCTGATGAATGTGTAAATAAATGGTTACGGTACAAATCCTCGTCTCGTCATTAATTTACGCCATTAAAATTACTGCGCCGTGTACTCTCGGCGCAAGAAATGCATTCGCATTTCCTCACGATTCCCTTCGGGGAGGTGGGGGCATTTTTTGTATCTGCAGTTTCTTTTTCTGTATCTGCAGGTTTTCTCGCATGCCCAATTACATGCACATATTATTGAGTGTTTCCAATACTGTTTTACACTTTGTGCGGCAGATGCACGGCGTCGTATATTTGTATCTTTTATTAATAATAATATCTGGGGTTTTACTTGATATGATATAATTATGAGTCATGCCGTAGTGGAGGGCTCCATGAATTTTTATTATCTGGTGTTCTTTAGCCTGCACTGACATCGCAAAGTACACAGGCCTCTATCATTTCGCCTCCACCTAAATGCGACCGCCGCGGCCGGGATCGAACCCGTGACTTTCGGGTCAGCAGCCGAGCTCCGTCCCCACTATACCACCGTGGCGGACGTATTTTTAAGACGAAAGCCTTAAATGCCGCATCAAACGCGAAATTTGACCGTCGGCGTCCCGCGTCTACGGCGTCAGCGTAACAAGACGTCGGGGACGAGGGATGCAAAAAAATCATCATGTGATGACGTCACCATAAGACGTCATCATGGCTTCACAAAATTTGGCTGACGTCATATGATGCCGTTATCACATGACATCCTAGCTTGGTCAAAAGTGGGCAGATCACGGAGGCAGTGTAAAACCAGGTGAGGTGCCTCCGATCTTGGAGGCAATGCAAAGCCGCGCGTTCGCTTTCGAGCCGTCTTAAGCTAACGGATAAGAGAGCCTGTTTTGTTTCATTAACTGGTTTTTCATGACGTACTCATTGTACAACTTGACTTTGCTTCTTGTATTTTTTTACTGATATAGCGTTTCTACTGTACACAATGCTTCCCCGCCTTCTTGTTGTTTTCATGCGTTTTCTTTGTATAGACGCTTCGCGAGAACTGTTTGTATGCGCATTCCTGCATGAGCCTTCAGGGCTTACAATATTATAAATAAATTATGCTTGCTCAAAGAAATAAAATACTGATTGTGTGTGTGTGTGTGTGTGTGTGTGTGTGTGTGTGTGTGTGTGTGTGTGTGTGTGTGTGTGTGTGTGTGTGTGTGTGTGTGTGTGTGTGTGTGTGTGTGTGTGTGTGTGTCCAGTGTACAGTATCCAGTGTACAGGCCATTTATTTGTGCGCAATAGTACTGCGCTGACAGAAGCAATTACACAAATAACGCAAATTACACAATAAAACACAACTGCCACTAGTCGATTCACAGTGATCGTAAATGATTAAAAAAATCAGGAACTGCGTGATTATTTAAGACAGGACGAAAATGTAACCTTGAAACACAGAAACAGGGAAGGACAAAATAATCACAGCATATCCACGTGATGAATGATGATGAGTGGGGCGAAGCGAACTCGCGCTGCAGCACGGCGATGGCATTGGCGCGAGCGTGGTCCTTCTTGATGGAAGATATTGTTTGAGAACCACAATCTGTTGCACACACCGCAACTGTGGCCGAAACTGTTAGCAAGGAAGTCCCGCTGGAAGCGCGCGTCGGCGGTTTCGGGCAGAGCCCGCCTGATGCGTTTTGCAGCCTCGGGTTCTGCCTGCCGGTACGCGCGCTTTCTCGCCGCTTCGCGGTCCTTCACATTTTGAAGATCCAATTCGCTCCCCAGCCGTGCAGCTTCGGCCTCGCGGGCTCGAACGGCGGGGTCTTCTCGCCGCAGCCCTGCAGTTTGTCGAGCAGCTTCGACCTCGCGGGCTCGAACGGCGGGGTCTTCGCGCCGCAGCCGTGCAGCTTGTCCAGCAGCTTCGGCCTCGCGGGCTCGAACGGCGGGGTCTTCTCGCCGCAGCCCTGCAGTTTGTCGAGCAGCTTCGACCTCACGGGCTCGAACGGCGGGGTCTTCTCGGCGCAGCCGTGCAGCTTGTCGAGCAGCTTCGGCTTCGCGGGCTCGAACGGCGGAATCTGCTTCGCGGCGTCGACCTGCAGTTTCGGCCTCGCGGGCTCTCACCTCAGGATTCTGTCTGCGAGCGCGCGCTGCCGCCGCCTTCCGTGCCCTCCGTTTCGCAGCCTTGTCTTCCATCTGGCGACTCCGAGCTAAAGAGAAAGCGTGCCAAGAGGGAGCCTCATGGCGCGTTACTTCTGAAATGTTGTCTTCGGGTGTCGTTGAAAACACGAGACGTAGTAAAGAAGAAAGAACGCCACACAGGCGAACACGCACGAGAGTGTGACTCCTCAACGTCGTCTTCTTCTTCTACTGCATACCAGAACGCGCGCAGTAAAGAAGAAAGAATGCCACACAGGCGAACACACACGAGAGTCTCACTCGTCAACGTCGTCTTCTTCTTCTACTGCATACCAGAACGCGCGCTTCTCACGAGCTAGAGGTGGCTACTACAACGCTACAAACAAACGGAGGATGGACAGACCCACGGCATAAAGAGCTTCGCCCCTAAACCATTTAACTGCACACATACATACATGGGCATCAGACCAGCACAGATGGCGTACTTTAAACAGGGAAAGGATATAAAAAACAAGATACCGCCGTGGTTTTAGTTATGGTGCTTGACTGGTGACCCTAAGGTTGCGGGATTGAATCCCTGCCGCAGCGGCCCCATTTCGATGGAGGTGAAATGACAGAGGCCCGCGTACTTAGATGTAGGTGTACGTTAAAGAACAACAGATAGTCAAAATTTCGGGAGCCTTCCACTATATACGGCGTCTCTCATAACTATATCGGGGTTCTTGGGACGTAAATTCTCAAAAATAATTATTATTAGGAAAAAAGAAGGATCTGATCTGCAGACAAACACGCATAATATATTCCATGATACATTGCAAATCACAAAAATAGCGAGAGCAAAAATCAAAGGCAGATGCAGGGCCAACCAAGTGCAGTAAAGAATATTTGCGAAGAAAAATGCAGGATTCATGCACACGTGAACCAAAGCATTTTAAGCATGTAGCTGATATCAATGTGTCCATTTATTACGCAAGGTTATCACCGGCAGAAGTTATCCTTGCATGTGCATTCGAAATACCGGCCGGAAACTTACGCTGCAAGTGCATAACGTGTGCTTCGGATGCCGCTTGTCACGTTTGATTTTTACTGTCCAAAGAAACCTCGTATCTTCTAAAACGATACAGCTACCAGTGTTTCTGGAATGATTTGTGCACTGCGGCACGCAACACCCGGCCATGGTGACGGTAGCGAGCGCATAAAACTGGAGGGAAACGAGCAACGACCTAAACACGCACAAGTGACCGGGCGGGGGATTCAAAATGGCGGCCACGCTGCCGCCAAGACCGAGGCGGCGGCACCTGCCCTTTCAAAAGCTGACACCACTCTAAGCGGGGGCGCGCGCATCGAGGCACTCTAGTCGCGCCCTAAATGCTGGAAGCGCAGTAGTAGTCTGTCTGGTCTGTCCTCTAGGGTGTCTGGATGCTCCTCCTCCCCCGCCGCGTCTTTCTTCTTCTTCAACAGTAACCACCACTACATTCATTGTTTTTACGTCCGCCATTCAAGTTCCCGCCCCTTCGCTCACGCCTCACGCGCGTGCCAAAGCAAGCTCGTAGAGTTGCTTGGTTTCTGCAATTCGAAAAGTGCCTGGATGTTGCGTTCCACAGTGCACGAAAGCTTTTTACAACAGCACGCCAGCCGTGTTCTCCCGAGGAGTGGGCACCGACATGGCGCAGATGTCGCCACCCTCCACAGAGCAGAGGGGGTAGAGGAGCACCGAAGCACCCTTCTGTCAACGGGTTACAGTGCGGCAGAATGCAATGCAGCAGTGAGAGAGAGGAACAGTGGCAACAAGCGCGCGTCATGCATGTCTGTGTGTGCTTTAGCATATCCTATTTCTTCGTTTTTTTTCTTTCTCTTTGCTGGGTTTTTCTAGTCTGATGTGTGTTATTTTTCGCCTAGATATATACATGGTTTGTCCGAAAAGTAGTGTCAGTGATTACGATGTGAAGTGACTGTATGCCGCAGCGTGCCAAGACCAGTTGGCATTGGTGGAGGGCGAAGTACGACTATGCGCGCACGGTTGCTCGGAAGTATGCCACCATCTGAAAAATAATGACAGGCTTTTAAGGAAAATTTCTTTTCATATGCCGTGCTGGCGGTAATACTGCACACCTTGGAAAAAAGGCGAAAGGATTCGCACCAACTTTTGTGTGAAACTGGGCAAGTCCACAGTTTACACATTTCCTACCACAATGACAGTCCATGGCGATGAATGTCAAATATCCCACGAAAAGACGTCATTTCGAACAGCTGACAAACCCAAACGGGCTTGCGCCAATGCTCTAAAGGACATTCTGGAGGAGGCCTGCAGCGACACAATCAACGCCGGGAAATCCTGCTGGAAGCGATGTATCGATGCAGGAGGAGCCTATTTCAAGTTCTTTATTGTGACGATTTCCGGCAACATGGTAGCATCCTTTATCCCAGCTTTGGTTGCAACTTACTCTTGAGGCATCTTATCCGCGCGTACTTCAAGGAATGAAAGATATAGATTACCCTCTCTACAGCCACATCTCACGCCGGCAGCGAGGCAGCGGCCGTATATTGTCGTTAATCTTGTTATCGACTGTTTGGTCTGATGTTTCTGAGATAGCTTGCTGCAGTGCGCTAGCTTGCTGCAATGCCAACATCATGAAAAATTAAAGTCGCGAAGCACTTTGATAGCTTGCTTATCTCACACAGGAAAGAAAGAAATAATAAACGCTTATTTGGAGCAAGCGCGCTGTGCGCCCAAGGTGGGCGGCCTCCTTATTCCAGGTAGCCGCGGGCATTCGCCATCTCTCGTGCCCGTTGAACCAGGCTTCGCTGATTCTTCAGGTCTGGGTCCGATAACTTGGCCTCCCACTGCTCTTCGGTCAGTGTAACGGTGCTAGGGTTTTGTATGCGTCCCCATAGCATATGGCATAGAGTGTCCGGGACATCACAGTACTTGCAGATGTACGAGTGCTCAGTCGGTGAGATACGGTGAAGTAATATACCGTGAACGTAAGTGTTTGTTTGCAGCTTCCTGAGGGTTACTCCCTCTTCCCTAGTTAGGCTGGGGTGAGCTGGCGGATAAGTTCTTCGGCCTAGTCTGTATTGCGGTAAGCTGTCGCTGTACTTTTTGGGTACATCATCTGCCCTCTTAGGTGCATCCTGTGGGAAGACCCGGTGAACATGAGCTCGGGCGGAAGCGTCGGCTGCCTCATTTCCCATCAGGGACTCGTGACCCGGAGTCCAAACGATGTACGTTTCTTGTAGCTTCTGACAATAATAAATCTGACATGTTGTCATTCCTCTACTTTTCCAATTATTTTCGCAATTTATCTGCGTGCACGCGAACGTTTTTAAATGAGCAACAATGAGATTTTGCCCCTCATACTATTCGCGATGTCGCGAACATGCGGGTGCTCCCGTTGCGACGCGACAGCACGACGGACCCCCTTTATTGCTCCGCCGTCACTCGAAAGTCGCGTGTATGTGGTTGGACCTTTAGAAAGGGAACAGCAGCAAGTCATCATTATCATCGTTAGCAGAGGCTGCGTCAATGTCAGTGCCGCCTGCCCTAGAAACAGGGTAGTGACACCCTTTGTCCAGCTGAGCGCAATATTGGGCCGAAGTCGTTGCCGTGAACGCCGCCTCATCTTAAGGTGGCGTGCAAACATGATAGACACGCGCGTGAAGTTGCAGGAATAAAACAACTCCCGTTCAATCACATGAATGAGAGGCGTCGTGACACCATCCTTTCCTAGACAACATTTACTACTGGGATGTGCTCGGGTAAGGGTAAGGGAGGAAGGCTACACGTAGCTGTTGGTGGCGAACCGGGTCACAATTAAGCAACGTGTACCGACAGGTCCCGCACACCGCCACTTGCTCGAGGCAGTTCAATGACACACACCACCAGATCGTCGCCGCCGCACAGTCACTCCGCAGTTGATGACGCGCGCCGGAGATGGTGGAAAGGTGTCCGGTGAACCACAGACGATAACGCGCGCTGCAATGGTACCCAAACGGATTCTTGACCAACGCCCACATGGAATCTTACCAGTGGCGTAGCCAGGTGGTGGCACACCAGTCCCGTGCCCCTCCCCCCCCCCCCTCATACTTTTTTTTCTGCCATAGGATACAGCGCACAAAATGACACTCGACCACGCTTACCTGCCCGGACCCCACGTCGGGTCAAGGGCGTGCCCCCCTAACTGACCCTCCCTTCACTCTGAAATAAATTTCTGCCTGCGCTACTGACTCTTGCCGAGGGTCCAGAGAAACGCTTTTATAGGTTGCGAATCATTCCTGCGGAATCTTATGGGTTATAACCAACTCGCTGACAGGAATTTTCGCCTTACGGTACTGAGGATCGTGGAGCGCAATGCGCGTATCATCGTTGGCCCGATGTTTATCATGTATATGGGCCTTTTATGTTTTGCCACTCATAAGTCGGTCGTGCAGAATGGACAGCGCGGCACTGTACGTTACACAAAGCTTCTTTCTCGGCTCTCTATCTGCATGGTCCTTGACTGTGCATTTATCCCTGGAATGCAAACGACTTCCTTTCAGCAGCTCGTCTCCTCCGCTGCCAGGCGCAAACTCCCCGTGGCTGCGGTTACGTGACCTTTCTCTGCTTCCCAGAGGCCGGCTCGGGGTCAAAGTCGAGTTGCGGTGACGCGCGGCCCGAACGCGAGCGAAGAGAGGACAGGCAAACATCTCCTGCTTCCCGCAACCGCTCGAGGGGGACAGTGGCGCTTTGTTCACCATTACTTTAACGACTGGCACCGTGCTTTCGGCTCGCTGACTCTGGTTCAGGGTCGCGTCGCAGCGACGCACGGTCCGAACGCGAGGGGAGCGACGAGGACGGGCAAACGTCTTTTGTTTCCCGGAACCGTTTGAAGGTACAATGGCGCTCTGTTCACCATTACTTTAACGACTGGCGCCGTGGTTTCGACACGATGAGTGTGGGGAGGTGGCGTGACTGTACCAGGGCTACAATACCGATATATTTCGAGCGTGGGAGTCCCTGAGAGCACGGAATGAGGAAAGGGGGAGCCATCATGGGAAAGAGGGTCAAAACGCCTGTCTAAACATAAAAACACTGCTGTCGAGATTAGGGACAGCCCAGTAAGGAGTGGCTTAATTTGAGTGGTGAACAGATTCGATAACAGAATGTTGGGGCGGACCAGCAGTGGCCACCTCCCCTTTTCCTTGTTTACTGCAAAGTACAAAAGACTGGATGGAATTCGCTTCCCTTCAGTCTAGGCTGTAATCACTAAACGATCGATCAGTAAGACTCCGTACGATGCAACTTTTGTCTGGGCCGTAACCACTCGGTGGTTGAAAAGTGAGACTCGGTTCTTCGTTTGTAGTAACACTGTTCTAGGCTCTAACTTAAGAAAAGTTAAGTAGAAGAGTAAGACGCTGTTGACGTCTATGTTATCATCAGTGTGCTTCGTCCCATTGCCCCCTTCCCGTTAACCAGGGACAAATAAAGTTGTGCATTCATTCATTCATTGGGCAAGATGTACATGTGACTAAATATTTCACTGCAATATACCTTAGGGTTTTTATTACCTCCAACCTGCCTCCTGCTTCATCGACGTCGATCATCTCCTTGACGGGACTGCAATCCACATCGAGGAGAACAAACGAACAAGAAAAAACATAACTGGCCCGTAGGCGTCGGTTGTATTCATCTTTCTGTTGCCGCTCTAGACGATCGCATTAAACCCCTTGATCTAGGAAAGTAGCGACACTCTCCTCCGCGCGCGCCTTTGATCCTCGACTCTCCTCGTGCGCTGCATAGGGCATGATTTTAAGGCGAAAGCCTTTAATGGCTCATACTCGCGGCATCCGACCGTCCGTCCGTCCGTCCGTCGGTGCCCTGGAACGGTGCCAGCTATGGTCTCTCCCTCTCACACTCTCTCAGCAATCACGTGATGGGACAGCGGTGTGCATGGCCACGCTGCAAAAAAGCACTAGCCCCTGCCCCCCCCCCCCCCTAGCCCCACCAGCAGTTGCCCCCAACCCCCAAGTGATACCTCCAATCCACCTCCCCCACTACGATGCGACACAGGTTTGCACCCCCAAGACAAAATCGTGCCTACGCTCACGCAAGCAGCCTCAAAAATCGTCGAGGAGCGGGTTGATAGAACATTTAAAATGTATCATTCCAGGATGTTTTGCTACTTGCAATAAGAAAGGCGTCTTACCTCGTTAGCTACACTGTTCTTTGTCAGAACAAAGTTCTCCCGGCCGATGTTGTGCAGCCACTGCTTCTTGGTCACGCCATTGCGCTTACCTTCAGGTATCATGAAAAGTGCACAACCATTTGCACGCTTGTTTCTGCAGTTACAGGTGCTATACAGAACGGCATAGAGCCAGCACACAGCGCAGAAAACCAAGCGGTCGCACCGTTTGCTACGCGGAGCCGAGCCAAAAATGGAGTGAATAGAAAAGTAAAACACAAGCGAAGCGCAAGTTGCACGCGTTTTCAAGGGACACGCCAAAGGAGACCAATCATCATGAAGAAAAAGCAGCAAGGACACGAAAAGGGGCGAGGAAGTCTTGACGCGGCGGCGAGTACAAGGAGTAGTGGTACTTTGGCAAGATCAAGGGGCTTCAGGGCGCCACCACGCCGCGCAAATGATGTGTATTTTTTTAACATTTAGGGCGCATTGTTTTCCAGATGCTATAGCCGTAGACAACTGCGCTGAAAAACACACTGTATATGTATCAGCGAACGCCTGTAGAATGTCCAGTGATTTGGCCGCGCATGCGCATGTCACCTCAGGAACGTTGTTTCATGCGGGCTTACCGCATCCGCGAATTCATGTAAGGCATCATGTTGGGAATAAGCATGGTGCATAGGAGTGCAAAACAAGAAGACGATAACGTCGTCTAATTTCATTTTCGTCGAGTTGTTGGCGTCTCTCAACAATAATCATTGCCGAGTACGGCAACAAAAATTTGCCTTGAGAGACACATCGACCTTAGCTTATATTAAAAGAATGAACTCTTTTGCCAAAAACGCAAACGACTACAGCGCCGCTGCACCGGCGTTACGTCACGTTCTGTAACTTCATATACGCCCATCGTGTCTGAGGCTAATGTAGTCCAACAGAACGAAGGTGCAACGCCGGCTGAGCAGCGCTCAGCCGGCGTCCACTTGCAAACGTTCACGTTCACCTCCGAACTGCCGACGTCTCTTTGGCCCGACTGTACCACACCCTTGGGGTTCACCAGCTGCGCCGCTGCCTGCGGCAACGTAAGCTACACGAAGCCCACCGGCTCGTGGAGCTTCGTCAGATTCCGAGACCACGCATTACGCCTCACATTGCGGTTTCTTGTGCCGTTCCAACTTGTCGTGGTGGCCACTGCCTTAGCGGATGACGACAATGCACAATTTACACGAGACGCCAGCCGAAGACACGTATGGGGACACGTACGTGAACTCTGCCTAGGGCCCTTGCCAGAGGAGGCCTCTAGCTTCGCTTACCCGATGGCAAGACTCGCACACCGCGAGGGCCTTTGTCGTTTCTTCCCTAAGGTGCTGGCGAACATCGTACAGCTTAACATCAGCTCATTTCACTTAGACACCGAAATGAACCTGGCGGACGTGCTTCAGGGTGGGTCACCCAAGCACCTGCAGTCACTGTCCGCTTTCCTGTGCTGCTTCCGTCGTACGTCAACTCTGCACCATGTCGTGCGGTGCTGCACCGACTTCAAGGACCTCGACGTGCGCCTTGACAGAAAGGGTCGCCTCCATCCGTGAGCCGTTTGCATAAATGGATTCGCCTCTGATCCCGACTTCGACTGCGAATTCAGCAGTGGCCCCAAGATATTGTTTCAGAAAGGGCTTGCCAGGCTGCATACGTTTGGTTCGCCGAAAACTGCGGGCCAACGCCTACCGTGCGGCTCTCCGACTGCTCTCCTTCTTGGGACACAATCTATGCGCCATTTGTTCAAATGTTGGTGTACCGCGCAGGTCTGAGCTGTCTTGTGCTCGAATGAGAGCATCTGGGTTTCACCGAGCGCTTCCTACTGGTGAGTTTGTTTGCCATATTATGTCGATATCTTGTTGCTACGAGGGACAGGATGGCAGTGTGACTTCGTATGCTATAAGTGCAAACAGTCTTATAAACAGCTATGAGTGCAGTCTTCTAAGTTTCGTATGCTAATTTTGTTGAAGATGCAGGAAGTAATGTATATCTTGCTAAACTTCTGCAGCTGTGTTGATATTCCTTCAGACGTGTATATATCTGAAGATATGCCTCTATGTACGCTTGCTAACACTAACGTTACCCAACGCATAAGGAACCACTGCATGTTTGCGCTGTTATCCTAAGAATACGATATTTATTGTTATTCTAATCGCTGCTCCTGAAATTAACACGCGACTTGAAATCTAGTGGCGTAGCTATATTTCAAGACTAATCACCATTTTTTTAAGTTGCTACAGGACGCCAATTCGATAGTCTAGATTCGAAGTCTCAATGCTCATCAGACTGTGCCCAAGCTCTTACCTCCTCTGAAGTGCTCTGAATTTGCAAATTGCCTTTTTTCAGGGTTTCCTTTCCTTTAATTTCCGATGCGGTTAGCCTGGAGTACTTGTGCCTTCCGTCAGCAAAGACCCTAGTGACGACAATGCGGAGGTGTCCATACGTGAACTGTGCACCGTGCTACCTCACCTAATGTTCGTACACGTCCACTAGAGATTTGCCAGACGACCGTCGCGGAAGGCGTGTGACGTGGATGAGGGATCAAAGACCTGAAAGACCCTCCCACTTCATGGTTGAAAGAAGTCCCTGCTTGAACTACTGCTCAACAGCTACGTTCGAACTTCGCAGGACTTCCCAAGCCATTGAACCGTCAGTTAAAGCCGATTCTGTAACCTAACGCTTGGCTGCGTTGACAAAGCATCTTAACTACGCTTAAAAATATGCTGAATTTTATGCCGAGTATGCTTAAAAATATGCTGAAATATGCAGTCAGCTTTTATTATAATTTGCCATTTCTCTTTTATTCAGTCAGTTTTTATTATCATTTGCAATTGCTCTGTTATTCAGTTAGCTTTTGTTTTAAAAGTTTTATTCAGTTAAGTTTTTATGGTTTAAAAGTTTTATTCAGTTAAGTTTTTATGTTTTAAAAGTTTTATTCAGTTAAGTTTTTATGGTTTAAAAGTTTTATTCAGTTAAGTTTTTATGTTTTAAAAGTTTTATTCAGTTAAGTTTTTATGTTTTAAAAATTTTATTCAGTTAGATTTTATGTGCGTACTAGACGTGGCTTGACGTGTCGAAAGCCTACCGAATCTCATCGCCTATACTAACCATATTGCGTGCGTTACGAAAAACAGCTCTGTGCGTTATAAAATCAGCGCGAGCGTCGGCACTAACTGCCGAATGTACGGCGATTCCGACGGTAGATTAACATCTACGACCGAGGAGTGCGCTCGACACTACGATGGTGCTGCGAGTGTCACTTCCTTTCTTTGACACAAGTTCTGCGAATAAAGAGCTTCATATTGAAACAACTTCTGCGCTGTATTGTTCACTATCACAACGACGTGACAACGTTAAACCGCGTTCAACTTCCTTTGTCAAACTCAAACCGCAGCTTTTTTTTTTCTAACCATTCTCGTGGGAGGGGGGGAGGGGAGGAGTGATTAGAGCACTGCACGGGCCGTGATTTCCAGCCCGGGCCCGGCGCGGGCCCGGAACTCGTTCAAGTTTAACCGCCCAAGCCCAGCCCGGTGATTCAATGCGCGACCCAGGCCCGGCCCGAACCCGAGAAAAAATTTCGCCTCCCCGGCCCGGCCCGGCCCGACGGCAGATCAGGCCCGACAGAGGCCCGAGACAATAGTATGGGTGGTGTTGCCAGAACATGGAATCTACACAAAATGTTAAGTTGCAAATATCTACGCTTTGATGGCGAACGTTTTGCTAACAACTCTACTTTAACCTATGGAAATTTCGTGTAAAAAGGGGCTCACAATGGAAACAGTTGAGTGGACATACTGGGTACAATGAATGTTTGTTCAGCAATGGTATACTATAACTGTTTTTTTAAAGACGATAGTCTTTCTTGGGATACTTAAACGGGGAAATTTTGGCCTGTCTGTCTTTCTGTTTGTCGGCACGTCACTCGATTCAGCCACTCGGCCAAAGTTGAACCACTTGCCCAAGGGCCAGCCATCTTGAACTGGTACGGCTGTTCATACTTGTGAACGTTGTCGACCAAAAAGCAAATATCACGCATATCTGAGGCGCGACATCACTAGGTAAGTATTAGGTGGTGTGTTCCTTTAACAGAAAATGCATACATACGTAATTCTAAAGACCCTAGTTTCTTAAGCTGCGCTGAAACTTGCCTTCCTCCGTGCCCTCTGCACGAGCTCATTGTTGCTTTCGGTTTCGGTTCTGTATTGCACTGTACGAATGTCATGGGGCGCCGCTCTGGCATTCCTGTTTTACCAGGCGGCGTGTACAAAAGAGTGTGTGGAGAGTACTAGTTGAGTGCGGACGTTTCTTCTGCTTCAGCGCTTCACGCCAAACCGCGTGTTCGGGCTGGCTGGCATCCCCGCCGGTCGCGTTGGTCACCGCCTGTCTTTGCCTACTGCTGCGCCGGGACTACCAGCCCGCAACAGAGCAGTCATGTTTCCCGACGTATTGCCAGATGGCGTCCATATCTCAAGCAGCGCCTCTTCTATCGTACGACATTTGCAGCGAAGCAGGCAGATACGCGGCCAATTTTTTTTTTTTTTTTTTTTTTTGCAGAAGCAATGGGGATCATCAACAGCGTTTTGTAGCAGATATTGTAGCAAAGAAAGTGATTTGCAGCAAGAGTTCAGTTTGGATAGGAAATTCAATAAAAACAGAGCAGACGGAGAACAGAACGCTCTCCCCAATTTGTTTATTGCGCTCTTTACTGAAATTCAAAACATGCTCTAAGGACAAATGCAGACGTGCACCCGGCTTCTCGATATGTAACACCTGTCTTCAGCATTGTAGCACCTTGCCACAGCAGGAGAAATAGAGAAAGAAAGCCAAGTTTATTACTTTGTTGCAAATACACTAACCTAGATAAAAATTATAACGAACGTGCGCACCACGTGTAGTTTTAGAAATACGTATAGGCAGCCGAAAGGACGGAAAGGTATTTGTGGTAGCATTCTTTTCATATATCACACCACTGCTGCTATATAGAGTCCATAAGTCTTTTGTGACATATTTTGCAGTTTATTCCTTCATGTGTTATTGTGCAAAAGATAAAATTATCTATAGATTCCGGCATTAAGCACGCCATCCACCGTTGCATCACATATCCTGCCACGCTAAAGTTTCTAGCCCTGCATGCGCTAGCCGCAGGGGTGTACATCTGCTTTTCGAATGCATCCGCTGTCGTTGTTCTTTAAAGGGCCTCTCACCAGGCCACATAGCAAATTTTAGTTAGACGAAGGAAGTTGCTGTGTGCTGAATGAAGAGCAGTATTACGGTGTACTGGAATGGGGTAGTGTGCCGTCTGGCGCCAGAAACGTGGCTCTTTTTGCGATGACAGCCTGCGGTGCCAAAGCACACCGTACTACTGTGTCGCCGCCTGACGCCACCCCCTGAAGTAATTTATGATAAGCTGAGATACGAAGCCTCCGAGATCGGTAGTTGTAGTTGCCGCGCTGGTCGTGCGTGCACGTGGGAAACTTGTTGATTGCCTCCTTCTGTTTCTCATGACGCGTTAGCGAATTTTTTCGTGTGCGTGGCAGACTCAGTCTTTGAGGAAGCCTGATGCATTGAAGTTTTTGTAGACCGAATGGAATTACAGACTTATTCACATAGGACAAATCCAACACCGCGAATACATCGCGGTGCATTTAGCTGCATTCCTGCGTTTTGGTGCCCCTTTGAGGAGTAAAATCTCTAAAGAAATGGAGCAGCATTCGTCATTGAGCGTTGTATTTTTTCTGTCCAAACCTTGCGACTGCTCTTCTGGCTGATGCAGGTGACGGGTGGTCGTGCAACTCACCTGATGCTGTTAATGTTAGCATTCCGCACCTCCTCGCGTGTTTCGAAGCATAACTTCAAATTAGTGTGATAGCTAGACAGGCGTACATATGCATGGGATGAACAGCGATGTGCTTTTTTGTGCCTTTTGCAATCAAAACAGTAAGCATGCAGACGATACGGGACGCTGCTCTGCGATAGGAATTATGCAAGCTCAGACGACGCAGAAGCATCTTTATTTATTGCAATAATGCAACCGAATGTGTTTAAGTGTTTAATCTTGCAAATACATTTAGTTTCGATTGTGTTACGTGACCATTCGACTCAAGAACAGCAGAAATTTTCGCAATCCTGATTCAAATTTCGCGCACCGGGCACACCGTTCGATCGTGGCGCTCTACTGGTGGCGTCATCGCAAAAGTGACCACCGTTCTCCCATTGGTTTGCTGCGAAGACGGCACACTACCCCATTCTAGTACACCATAGCAGTATGCCGCAAGAATTTTTCAAATCGGTCCATTACGAGCTGAGAAAAACAATAATTTGTAGCGGCGCGAAACCATGATGCGAGGAGGCGAGTTTCAAACCCTTGCCACTCGCCCCGTGTAGCCTTTGCAAGCCAAATCCCTTCCCTGCCCTCTTCACTTGACACACACGCATGCGCATGCATGATCACGTGCGCATGACGTGCCCGAGCCAGCCCGAGCACGCGAGCGGCGTTGCACGGCCGCTACCTTTTTCTTTTATGTAGCGGCCGTGGGCGTTTTGTCGGCGTTCTCTGTGGTGTACTGCCAGTTTCTGCGGGACGGGCCTGAAAGTTGAGACATTTGTAAGGGCACGAGAGTGGCGGTAGCATGAGCCAGTGCCGCATTAACGTTTACTTGGACGCGGTAGAATAAATGAGCATAATGAGTGCTCGAACGCGCCAGAACATTACTTTCGTTTCCAGGGCTGGCGTCTGCTCGATGCGCTAACCGCGAGGACACGAACGCATGGGAAAGGGAGGCACATTAGCCCCGCATCTCGCTGCAATTCACGAAAAAAAATGAAAAAGACGCACACATTCCCTTTGTGTGTCTCATTATTTCTCTCAAGTTTTATTAATCTATACAAGCAACAAATTACACTGTAGAATGGCTAGGGCGCAAACAGGGGCGCCAGTGAAAGACGAAGACGAGGACGGTTGTTGGTGCTCGTGCTTGCTCCGTTTCGGACTGCTGGTCGCTGATCCTGTGCTATTTATTTATTAAACGCCTCACGGACTCAACGCTAAACGCGTACCATCAAGTGGTGGAGAGTGCTGGTTCTCTTTTGCACCCTGGAACTCCGTAACCGGACTCTACCTTCCCTGTCAACAATGCCCGACGACGTCGCACAGCAGCATGCTGCCACACCCCCAGCTCCTCGCTGTCCCGGTATTCTAAGGGAGCGCGACCCAGTCATCTTCAGCGGTACTGATGAGCAGGACGTCGAAGACTGGCTCTCGTCGTACGAAAGAGTAAGTGTCAACAACAAGTGGGACGATAACGACAAACTCGGCCGCGTCCAGTTCTACCTGAGAGGAGTCGCGGAACTCTGGTTTAACAACCATGAGGCTGAGATTACCACCTGGGCCTCTTTCAAAACGACTTTCGCGGACGTATTCGGCCGACCGACAGTGCGCAAGCTCCGCGCAGAGCAGCGCTTGCGTGATCGCGCCCAACTGTCTGGAGAGTGTTTCACTTCCTATATTGAGGACGTCGTAGGCCTCTGCCGCCGCTTCAATCCTGCCATGTCCGAGGCCGACAAAGTCAAGCATATCATGAAAGGCATCGAGGACGATGCGTTCCACATGCTTGTGGCCAAAAACCCTCAAATAGTCACGGACGTCATTCAGCACTGCCAGAGCTACGACGAGTTGCGAAAGCAGCGCATTTCCACACGCCGTCCTAGCTTCGACACGACGAGTACGTCAGCACTCACCGTTGGCGCCATCTCTCCGGACCCGATGGTGTTGACTCAACAAATCCAGCAGTTCATCCGAGAAGAAGTTGCGCGACAACTGTCTCTTGCACCCTTTCTCCCAGGCAATGCTCATGGGCTCCCCTCGTCGCTGCGACAAACCATTGAGGAGCAAGTATCCGAAGCCCTTCCGCCTACGCACCAGCCGCCGCCTGTATCCGCGCCCTTGACCTACGCTGACGTCGCGAGAAGGCAGTCACATGCGCTGCCACACGGCACGGACTCTGCTCACTCCTCAAGTGCATTCTACTCAGCGCAGACGCCGGCAGGCCCGCCCGTTCCACATTATCGCCGTCCTGTCACCCCTCCTCATAATCCTTGGCGCACAACGGACAACCGACCAATCTGTTACTACTGTTGTCTACCCGGCCATGTCGAGCGTTTCTGCCGCCGCCGCGTTGCCCGTCCAGGTACCGTTGACGCAAGTTACAGCTACGTCCGTCCAGAGCCACCACAGCCGATGCCCTCCTACGCTACTTCAGACACCTCTTCATCCAACCGCCGAGCCTTCAACTCCCGTCGATCGCCGTCCCCGCGCCGACGTTCGCTTTCGCCAATGATTCGTCGTCCCTCGCCCGTCCGAACGGAAAACTGACCATCGCAGTTCCGGAGGCAAGAACTGCGCCGCTGTCGAAATTTACAAGACCTCGTTCTCAACCTGCTAACGAAATAACTGTCTTCATTGAAGGTGTTGCCGTGCAGGCCTTAGTCGATACGGGAGCTGCTGTGTCTGTGTTGAGCGAAGCAATGTGCCGCAAGTTAAAAAAAACATGGCTGATCCCTCCGTCATAGGAATCGGTATAACACGAAAGTGAAACGTGTCTTCATAGAAGTAGTGCTTATGATATATGAGAGCTTGTACAATGTCTATTCGTGTTTGGCAGCTATAGCACCGTTTGACGTGGATGCACCCATGTTGACATCATGTCTCTATCGCGACGACTAACGCCCATGATCATGATTAAACCGTCGTGGTAGCTGACGGTGTGAACATATATTTGGACACAGCGAATCGTGAATCCCGCGTAAGGATGATATCAACAAGCTCATAATCAACACTGGTACCCGGTATGCACTTCTTCAAAGCGTCGTCTATTAAGGAGAGAAACGGCACGGTGTGCGCTTTCTAGTAATGGGTAGCCGACGCCTATGCTCATGCATACATAACACACACTGCGCTTCAGCAACGCGGGAGTTAGTCTGAGCCGCAAACGCGTGCGTCCCGCTGGCCTCTGTCTCGCAGGCGCGGCTCTCGCTCCACCAAGGCACGACATTCGCCCGTCGAAATCGCGTCCTTTCTGCAACGCATATTGCAGCAGTTTTGTTAGTCGGTGCTCTCGCAATTGAAGCAGTCGGCGGCAGAGAAATCCCGTTCGTGCACGTGGAAGCTGCACTACTCCGATGAGCCGACGCACGCTAACCGAATCCAAAGGCAAAGAACGTAACTGCG